>NC_034192.2:67693131-67973131 GCF_002021735.2 Oncorhynchus kisutch
TTCCTCCTCCTCCCCCTCTTTCCTCCTCTCTCTTACTCTTTCCTCCTCCCTCTTACTCTTCCCTCCTCCCTTCCTTACTCTTCCTCCTTCCCTCCTTACTCTTTCCTCTCTCCCTCCTTCTCTTTCCTCCTCCTCACCTCTCCTCCCTCTTTCCTCCTCCCTCCCCCCCTCTTTCCTCCTCTCTCACCTACTCTTTCCTCCTCCTCCTTCCTTCCTTTCCTCTCTCTTCCTTCTTTCTCTTTCCTCCTCCCTCCCCCACCCTCTTTCTCCTCTCTCCTTACTCTTCCTCCTCCTCCCTCGTGCTCTTCTCTCCCTCCTTATCTTTCCTCCTCCCTCCTACATCTTTCCTTCCTCCCTCCTATTCTTTCCTCCCCTCCTGTCCTCCCTCTTTCCTCCTCCCTCCCCCTCTTTCCTCCTCTCACCTACTCTTTCCTCCTTCTCACTACTCTTTCCTCCTCTCTCCTTCTCTTTCCTCCCTCTCTCCTTCTCTTCCTCCTCTCTCCTTCTCTTTCCTCCTCCCTCCCCCTCTTTCCTCCTCTCTCCTACTCTTTCCTCCTCCCTCTACTCTTTCCTCCTCACCTGTTCCTCCTCTCTCCTTTCCTCCTCCCCTCCCCCTCTTTCCTCCTCTCTCCTACTCTTTCTTCCTCCCTCCTACTCTTTTCCTCCTCCCTCCTACTCTTTCCTCCTCCCTCCTACTCTTTCCTCCTCTCTCCTTCTCTTTTCCTCCTCTCTCCTTCTCTTTCCTCCTCCCTCCCCCTCTTTCCTCCTCCCTCCCCCCTCCCTCCTCCCTCCTCCTCCCTTCTTTTCCTCCCTTCTCCTCTTTCCTCCTGCCTCCTACTCTTTCCTCCTCCTCTTTCCTTCACCTCTCCCCTCTCCTCCTCCCTTCTCCTCTTTCCTCCTCCCTCCTCCTCTTTCCTCCTCACCTCTCAACCCTCCCACTCTACCCTCCTCCCTCCTCCTCTTTCCTCCCACCCCCTCTTTCCTCATCCCTCCTTCTCTTTCCTCCTCTCCTCCCTCCCCCTCTTTCCTCCCTCCCTCCTACTCTTTCCTCCTCCTCTTTCTTCCTCACCTCTCCTCCCTCCCCACTCTTCCCTCCTCTCTTAGCCTCTTTCCTCCCTCCTCCTCTTCCCTCATCCCTTCTCCTCTTTCCTCCTCCCTTCTCCCCTTTCCTCCTCCTCTTTCCTCTTCCTCCTCACCTCTCTTCCTCGCTCCTCCCTCCCACTCTTTCCTCCTCCCTCCCACTCTTTCCTCCTCCCTCCCCCTCTTTCCTCATCCCTCCCTCTCTTTCCTCATCCCTCCCCCTCTTTCCTCCTCCCTCCTCCTCTTTCCTCCTCCCTCCCACTCTTTCCTCCTCCCTCCCACTCTTTCCTCCTCTCTCCTACTGTTTCCTCCTCTCTCCTACTGTTTCCTCCTCCCTCCCCCTCTTTCCTCCTCCCCCCTCTTTTCTCCCCTTCCCCCCTCTCACCACCTCCTCCCCTCTGTAGGTTCCAGTCAGTCCCTCTGCTCCGTGGCTCATCAGTAACTCCAGGAAGAGAACTGTAAGTCTTCATCATGTGTCATTCTGTCTTACCTAACAGTATTAATGTATACACTCACTACAGTACGTCGCTCTGGATAAGAGCTTCTGCTAAATGACTAAAACGGAAATGTAGGAGATTAGAGCACTGTCACCATCTATACTGTTCCATGTTCTTTAACGTGTGTGTGTGTGTGTGTGTGTGTGTGTGTGTGTTTAGCTACAGGACAGGACCCAGTTCAGTGATGTGGACCTGGGCCAGTTGAAGCGGTACTGGGACCGAGGGATGAACAGTCTGGGTTCTGTCTACAGAGAGAAGATCAACGCAGCAGCCAATCAGCTCAACGTAGACACTGAGATAGTCAAGGTAGCAACCAATCAGAGGCTTCCTCTCAGCTGTATCAGCCAATCACACACTCCCTCTGACTGTTGTACAGTATTAACAGTAGTTGTGTAATTGACAGACGTGGATCTTAACAGTATATTATGTTGTGCTGTGTATTTGTTTGACAGACGTGGATTGGGAACCGGAGGAGGAAGTACCGTCTGATGGGCATAAAGATCCCGCCCCCTAAAGGTGGGCTGGCCTTGTTCCAGGAAGGGGAGAAGTCTCCCTCTGCACTGAGTTCCGATGGAGAGGGGCTTAGAACGCCCGAGCTGGGAGACAACCTAAACGATGGAGCGTCCTTCTGTCTGTCCGAGGGTGAGACGCGAGCACACACACACACACACACAACCTCCCCAAGTAGCAGTGTCCAGTGTGACAGTGTTTGTATTTTAGATGGGACCAGTCAGTCGTACCAGAGAGAAGAAGAGAACGGAGTAGAGGAGGAGAGCAGCAGCGCCCCCATGGCTCACAGCGTGGTACTGCAGTATACACTCTGTTACTACACTAGAGATGCACTGTTACTACACTAGTATAATATACTGTTACTACATGAGATACACTGTTACTACACTAGAGATACACTAGTGCAATACACTGTTAATACACTAGTACAATACACTGTTACTACACTGTTACTACACTAGTACAATACACTGTTACTACACTGTTACTACACTAGTACAATACACTGTTACTACACTGATATTACACTAGATATACACTGTTACTACACTAGTGCAATACGCTGTTACTACACTAGTACAATACACTGTTACTACACTGTTACTACACTAGTACAATACACTGTTACTAAACTAGATATACACTGTTACTACACTAGTGCAATACACGGTTACTACACTAGTGCAATACACGGTTACTACACTAGAGATGAACTGTTACTACACTAGTACAATACCCGGTTACTACACTAGTGCAATACACTGATACTACACTAGTACAATACACTGTTACTACACTGATACTACACTAGATATACACTGTTACTACACTAGTGCAATACACGGTTACTACACTAGTGCAATACACGGTTACTACACTAGTGCAATACGCTGTTACTACACTAGTGCAATACGCTGTTACTACACTAGTGCAATACACTGTTACTACACTAGTGCAATACACTGTTAATACACTAGTGCAATACGCTGTTACTACACTAGTACAATACACTGTTACTACACTTGTACAATACACTGTTACTACACTAGAGATATACTGTTACTACACTAGAGACACACTGTTACTACACTAGAGACACACTGTTACTACACTAGAGACACACTGTTACTACACTAGAGACACACTGCTACTACACTAGAGACACACTGCTACTACACTAGACACACTGTTACTACACTAG
Source organism: Oncorhynchus kisutch (assembly GCF_002021735.2). Classification (NCBI taxonomy): domain Eukaryota; kingdom Metazoa; phylum Chordata; class Actinopteri; order Salmoniformes; family Salmonidae; genus Oncorhynchus; species Oncorhynchus kisutch. The sequence goes on from NC_034192.2 coordinate 67,696,420, forward strand.
TACAATACACTGTTACTACACTAGAGAGATACTGTTACTACACTAGAGATACACTGTTACTACACTAGAGACACACTGCTACTACACTAGAGACACACTGCTACTACACTAGACACACTGTTACTACACTAGTACAATACACTGTTACTACACTAGAGAGATACTGTTACTACACTAGAGATACACTGTTACTACACTAGAGATACACTGTTACTACACTGTTACTACACTCGTACAATACACTGTTACTACACTAGAGATACACTGTTTCTACACTGTTACTACACTAGTACAATACACTGTTACTACACTAGAGATGCACTGTTACTACACTAGTACACTACACTAGTGCAATACACTAGTACACTACACTAGTGCAATACACTGTTACTACACTAGATATACACTGTTACTACAATGTTACTACACTATTACAATACACTGTTACTACACTAGTGCAATACACTGTTACTACACTAATGCAATACACTGTTACTACACTAGTGCAATACACTAGTGCAATACACTGTTACTACACTAGAGATACACTGTTACTACACTAGTGCAATACACTGTTACTACACTAGTGCAATACACTGTTACTACACTAGTGCAATACACTGTTACTACACTAGTGCAATACACTGTTACTACACTAGTGCAATACACTGTTACTACAATAGTGCAATACACTGTTACTACACTAGTGCAATACACTGTTACTACACTAGTGCAATACACTGTTACTACACTAGAGATACACTGTTACTACACTAGTGCAATACACTGTTACTACACTAGAGATACACTACTACAATAGTACAATACACTGTTACTACACTAGTGCAATACACTGTTACTACACTAGTGCAATACGCTGTTACTACACTAGTGCAATACGCTGTTACTACACTGTTACTACACTTGTACAGGTGCACTGTTACTACACTAGAGATGCACTGTTACTACACTAGTATAATATACTGTTACTACACTAGAGACACTGTTACTACACTAGAGATACACTAGTGCAATACACTGTTACTACACTAGTACATTACACTGTTACTACACTAGATATACACTGTTACTACACTAGATATACACTGTTACTACACTAGAGATATACTGTTACTACAGTAGTACAATACGCTGTTACTACACTAGAGATATACTGTTACTACAGTAGAACAATACACTGTTACTACACTAGTACATTACACTGTTACTACACTAGATATACACTGTTACTACAGTAGATAAACACTGTTATTACACTAGTACAATACGCTGTTACTACACTAGAGATATACTGTTACTACAGTAGAACAATACACTGTTACTACACTAGTACATTACACTGTTACTACACTAGATATACACTGTTACTACAGTAGATAAACACTGTTATTACACTAGTACAATACACTGTTATTACACTAGTACAATACACTGTTACTACACTAGTGCAATACACTGTTACTACAGTAGATAAACACTGTTATTACACTAGTGCAATACACTGTTACTACACTAGTACATTACACTGTTACTACAGTAGATAAACACTGTTATTACACTAGTACAATACACTGTTACTACACTAGTGCAATACACTGTTACTACAGTAGATAAACACTGTTATTACACTAGTACAATGCACTGTTATTACACTAGTACAATGCACTGTTATTACACTAGTACAATACACTGTTACTACACTAGTGCAATACACTGTTACTACACTAGTGCAATACGCTGTTACTACACTAGTGCAATACGCTGCTACTACACTAGTACAATACACTGTTACTACACTGTTACTACACTTGTATAATACACTGTTACTACACTAGAGATGCACTGTTACTACACTAGTATAATATACTGTTACTACACTAGAGACACTGTTACTACACTAGAGATACACTAGTCCAATACACTGTTACTACACTAGATATACACTGTTACTACACTAGATATACACTGTTACTACACTAGAGATATACTGTTACTACAGTAGATAAACACTGTTACTACACTAGAGATACACTGTTACTACACTAGTACAATACACAGTTACTACACTAGTGCAATACACTGTTACTACACTAGTGCAATACACTGTTACTACACTAGTGCAATACACTGTTACTACACTAGTGCAATACGCTGTTACTACACTAGTACAATACACTGTTACTACACTAGAGATATACTGTTACTACAGTAGAACAATACACTGTTACTACACTAGTACAATACACTGGAGATACACTAGTCCAATAGGGTTGTGTCTCCTGACAGATTTAGCCACTGATTGTATAGGGTTGTGTTTCTTAACAGAAGATAGAGGTGATTGATGATGATGATGATGGTGTTGAGATGGTCGGATCTGATATGGAAAATATGCAGAACCTCCTGGAGTTTAAGGTGATGGAACACACACACACACACACACACACACACCCCTCCCACCCCCTGATGTCTATAGGCCTTTATGTTGTGTGTGTGTGTTTCAGCTTGAGGAGGTGCAGTATCTGGAGAGCCAACTAGAGAATCAGAATCAGAGATATTATGAGTTGGAGACCTTCACCAAGAGTCTTCTGACCGCTGTAAGGACCAACAACCTGGACAGACAACAGGTACACACACTCACTTACACACACACACTCACTTACACACACACACTCACTTACACACACACACTCACTTACACACACACACACACACACTCACTTACACACATACACTCTCACTTACACACACTCTCACTTACACACACACACACACTCACTTACACACACACGCACACACACTCTCTCACTTACACACACACGCACACACACACTCTCTCACTTACAGACACGCACACACACTCTCTCACTTACAGACACGCACACACACTCTCTCACTTACACACACACACACTCTCACTTACACACACACACACACACACACACACTCTCACTTACACACACACTCTCACTTACACACACACACACTCTCACTTACACACACACACACTCACTTACACGCACACACTCTCACTTACACACACACACACACACTCTCACTTACACACACCCACACACTCTCACTTACACACACCCACACACTCACTTACACGCACACACACACACTCACTTACACACACTCTCACTTACACGCACACACACAACACACTCACTTACACACACACACACACACACACTCTCACTTACACACACACACACACACACTCTCACTTACACACACACACACACTCTCACTTACACACGCACACACACACACACTCTCACTTACACACGCACACACACACACTCACTTACACACACACACACACACTCACTTACACACACCCACTCTCACTTACACACGCACACACACACTCACTTACACACACACACTCTCACTTACACACACACACACACACACACACACACACTCTCACTTACACACACACACACACTCTCACTTACACACGCACACACACACTCACTTACACACGCACACACACACTCACTTACACACGCACACACACACTCACTTACACACGCACACACACACTCTCACTTACACACGCACACACACACTCTCACTTACACATGCACACACACACTCTCACTTACACATGCACACACACACTCTCACTTACACACGCACACACACACTCTCACTTACACACGCACACACACTCTCTCTCACTTACACACGCACACACACTCTCTCTCACTTACACGCACACACACACTTACACGCACGCGCACACACACACACACACACTCTCTCACTTACACGCGCACACACACTCTCTCTCTCACTTACACGCACACACACACACACTCTCTCACTTACACGCACACACACACACACTCTCTCACTTACACGCACACACACACTCTCACTTACACACGCACACACCACTCTCTCTCACTTACACGCACACACACACTTACACACGCACACACACTCTCTCTCACTTACACGCACACACACACTTACACGCACACACGCACACACACACACTTACACGCACACACTTACACGCACACACACACTCACTCACTTACACGCACACACACACACTCTCACTTACACACGCACACACACACACTCTCACTTACACACACACACACACACACACACTCTCACTTACACACACACACACACACACACTCTCACCTCACTTACACACACACACACACACACTCTCACTTACACACACACACACACACACTCTCACTTACACACACACACACACACACTCTCACTTACACACACACACACACACACTCTCACTTACACACACACACACACTCTCACTTACACACACACACACACACACTCTCACTTACACACACACACACACACACACTCTCACTTACACACACACACACACACACTCTCTCACTTACACACACACACACACACACACTCTCACTTACACACACACACACACACACTCTCTCACTTACACACACACACACACACACACACACTCACTTACGCACGCACACACACACTCTCACTTACACACGCACGCACACACACACTCTCACTTACACACGCACACACACACTCTCACTTACACACGCACACACACACTCTCACTTACACACGCACACACACACTCTCACTTGCACACACACACTCTCACTTGCACACACACACTCTCACTTACACACGCACACACACACTCTCACTTACACACGCACACACACTCTCACTTACACACGCACACACACTCTCACTTACACACGCACACACACTCTCACTTACACACGCACACACACTCTCACTTACACACGCACACACACACTCTCACTTACACACGCACACACACACTCTCACTTACACACGCACACACACACTCTCACTTACACACGCACACACACTCTCTCTCACTTACACGCACACACACACACTCTCTCACTTACACGCACACACACACTCTCTCTCACTTACACGCACACACACACTTACTCACTTACACGCACACACACACACACTCTCTCACTTACACGCACACACACACACACTCTCTCACTTACACGCACACACACACACACTCTCTCACTTACACGCACACACACACACACTCTCTCACTTACACGCACACACACACACACTCTCACTTACACGCACACACACTCTCTCACTTACACGCACACACACACACACTCTCTCACTTACACGCACACACACACACTCTCTCACTTACACGCACGCACACACACTCTCTCACTTACACGCACGCACACACACTCTCTCACTTACACGCGCGCGCACACACTCTCTCACTTACACGCACGCGCACACACTCTCTCACTTACACGCACGCGCACACACTCTCTCACTTACACACGCACACACACTCTCTCTCACTTACACGCGCACACACACACTTACACGCACACACACACACTTACACGCGCACACACACACTCTCTCACTTACACGCACGCACACACACACTCTCTCACTTACACGCACGCGCACACACACACTCTCACTTACACACACACACACTCTCACCTACATGCACGCGCACACACACTCTCTCACTTACACACACACACACACTCTCACCTACATGCACACACACAAACAGACACTCTCACTTACACGCACGCACACACTCTCTCACTTACACGCACGCACACACACTCTCTCACTTACACGCACGCACACACACTCTCTCACTTACACGCACGCACACACACTCTCACTTACACGCACGCACACACTCTCACTTACACGCACACACACACTCTCACTTACACACACACACTCTCTCACTTACACGCACACACACTCTCTCACTTACACGCACACACACTCTCTCACTTACACGCACACACACACTCTCACTTACACGCACACACACACTCTCACTTACACGCACACACACACTCTCACTTACACGCACACACACACTCTCACTTACACGCACACACACACTCTCACTTACACGCACACACACACTCTCACTTACACGCACACACACACTCTCACTTACACGCACACACACACTCTCACTTACACGCACACACACACTCTCACTTACACGCACGCACACACACACTCTCACTTACACGCACGCACACACACACACACTCTCACTTACACGCACGCACACACACACTCTCACTTACACGCACACACACACACACTCTCACTTACACGCGCACACACACACACTCTCACTTACGCACACACACACTCTCACTTACACGCACACTTACACGCACACACACACACACACACTCTCACTTACACGCACACACACACTCTCACTTACACGCACACACACACTCTCACTTACACGCACACACACACTCTCACTTACACGCACGCACACACACACTCTCACTTACACGCACACACACACACACTCTCACTTACACGCGCACACACACACACTCTCACTTACGCACACACACACTCTCACTTACACGCACACTTACACGCACACACACACACACACACTCTCACTTACACGCACACACACACACTCTCTCACTTACACGCACACACACACTCTCTCACTTACACGCACACACACACTCTCTCACTTACACGCACACACACACTCTCACTTACACGCACACACACACTCTCACTTACACGCACACACACACTCTCACTTACACGCACACACACACTCTCACTTACACACACACACTCTCACTTACACGCACACACTCTCACTTACACGTACACACTCTCACTTACACGCACACACACTCTCACTTACGCGCACGCACACACACTCTCACTTACACACACACACACACACACACACACACTCTCTCTCACTTACACACACACACTCTCTCTCACTTACACACACACACACACTCTCTCTCACTTACACACACACACACACACTCTCTCACTTACACGCACGCACACACACACACTCTCTCACTTACACACACTCTCTCACTTACACACACTCTCTCACTTACACACACTCTCTCACTTACACACACACACGCACACACACACACTCTCTCACTTACACGCACAGACACACACACTCTCACTTACACGCACAGACACACACACTCTCACTTACACGCACACACACACTCTCACTTACACGCACACACACACTCTCACTTACACACACACACTCTCACTTACACGCACACACTCTCACTTACACACACACACACACACTCTCTCACTTACACGCACGCACACACACACACACACTCTCTCACTTACACACACTCTCTCACTACACACACACGCACACACACACACACTCTCTCACTTACACACACACACGCACACACACACACTCTCTCACTTACACGCACAGACACACACACTCTCACTTACATGCACGCACACACACACACTCTCACTTACACACACACACGCACACACACACACTCTCTCACTTACACGCACACACACACACACACTCTCACTTACATGCACGCACACACACACACTCACTTACACGCACACACTCTCACTTACACGCACACACACTCTCACTTACACGCACACACACTCTCACTTACACGCACACACACTCTCACTTACACACACACACACACTCTCACTTACACGCACACACACACTCTCACTTACATGCACGCACACACACACTCTCACTTACACGCACACACACACACACTCTCACTTACACGCACACACACACTCTCACTTACACGCACACACACACTCTCACTTGCACACACACACACACTCTCACTTACACGCACACACACACTCTCACTTACACGCACACACACACTCTCACTTACACGTACACACTCTCACTTACACGCACACACACTCTCACTTACACACACACACACACACACACACACACACACTCTCTCTCACTTACACACACACACACTCTCTCTCACTTACACACACACACACACTCTCTCTCACTTACACGCACACACACACTCTCTCTCACTTACACGCACGCACACACACTCTCACTTACGCGCACGCACACACACTCTCACTTACACACACACACACACACACACACACTCTCACTTACACGTACACACTCTCACTTACACGCACACACACTCTCACTTACGCGCACGCACACACACACTCTCACTTACACACACACACACACACACACTCTCTCTCACTTACACACACACACTCTCTCTCACTTACACGCACACACACACACTCTCTCACTTACACGCACGCACACTCTCACTTACGCGCACGCACACACACACTCTCTCTCACTTACACACACACACACTCTCTCTCACTTACACGCACGCACACACACACACTCTCTCACTTACACACACTCTCTCACTTACACACACACACGCACACACACACACTCTCTCACTTACACGCACACACACACACACTCTCACTTACATGCACGCACTCTCACTTACACGTACACACTCTCACTTACACGCACACACACTCTCACTTACGCGCACGCACACACACTCTCACTTACACACACACACACTCTCTCTCACTTACACACACACACACACACACTCTCTCACTTACACACACACACACACTCTCTCACTTACACGCACGCACACACACACACACTCTCTCACTTACACGCACGCACACACACACACTCTCTCACTTACACACACTCTCTCACTTACACACACACACGCACACACACACACTCTCTCACTTACACGCACACACACACACACTCTCACTTACACGCACACACACACACACTCTCACTTACATGCACGCACACACACACACACACTCTCTCACTTACACGCACACACACACACACTCTCACTTACATGCACGCACACACACACACTCTCACTTACACGCACACACTCTCACTTACACGTACACACTCTCACTTACACGCACACACACTCTCACTTACGCGCACGCACACACACTCTCACTTACGCGCACGCACACACACTCTCACTTACACACACACACACACACTCTCACTTACACGCACACACACACTCTCACTTACACGCACACACACACTCTCACTTACACGCACACACACACTCTCACTTACACGCACACACACACTCTCACTTACACGCACACACACACTCTCACTTACACGCACACACACACTCTCACTTACATGCACACACACTCTCACTTACGCGCACGCACACACACTCTCTCTCACTTACGCGCACGCACACACACACACTCTCTCTCACTTACACGCACACACACACACTCTCTCACTTACACGCACGCACACACACTCTCTCACTTACACGCACGCACACACACACACACTCTCTCACTTACACACACTCTCTCACTTACACAAACACACGCACACACACACACTCTCTCACTTACACACACACACGCACACACACACACTCTCTCACTTACATGCACACACACACACAGACACTCTCACTTACACGCACACACACTCTCACTTACACGCACACACACTCTCACTTACACGCACACACACACTCTCACTTACACGCACACACACACTCTCACTTACACGCACACACACACACTCACTTACACGCACACACACACTCTCACTTACACGCACGCACACACTCTCACTTACACGCACGCACACACACACTCTCACTTACACGCACGCACACACACTCTCACTTACACGCACGCACACACTCTCTCTCACTTACACGCACGCACACACTCTCTCTCACTTACACGCACGCACACACTCTCTCTCACTTACACGCACGCACACTCTCTCTCTCACTTACACGCACGCACACTCTCTCTCTCACTTACACGCACGCACACTCTCTCTCTCACTTACACGCACGCACACACTCTCTCTCACTTACACGCACACGCACACACTCTCTCACTTGCACACACACACACACACACACCGACTCTCTCTCTCTCTCTCACTTACACGCACACACACACTCACTTACACACACACGCGCGCGCGCACACACACACTCTCACTTACACACACACACACTCTCTCACTTAAACGCACACACACACACTCTCACTTACACACACACACTCTCTCTTACACACACACGCGCACACACACACACACACACACACAATCATTCCGAAACAGCATAGTGTGTTTCTGACTGTGCGTAGGAGCTCCTAGCCAGTCTACCTCAGCCTGCAGATCAGGACTGGGACATGAGTCCAGAGGGAGGAGCCAACTCCATCTCCATAACAACACACTCTGCAGACAATCACGATTCCCCGTTGGCCGCCAGGAGCAACGACGAAACATCATTGGTCAACCCCAACAAGGACCTCCCATTGGTCACTCTAAACGAAGACGGTTCATTGATTGCTGAGCTCAACGAGTCGTCTGTATCAGAGGAACTAGAGACTGAGACCGGACCAGAGTGACTGTACTGACACACACAAACACTCCACACCCTGTGCCTGTGGAAGGATCCTAAACTAACTGTGCTGGGCTCACAATGCCTTTTATATTACTTATCACTACGCCTTGTCTGGTCTAGTATCAGACACAACAATAAACAGACTCCATAATAACTGACCTGACGACTCCGTCTGTTGTTACTCTGCCCAGAATGTCTGTTACTCTCTGTTACCATCCAGAATGTCTGTTACCATGCAGAATGTCTAACTGTCTGTTGCCATCCAGAATGTCTGTGACTGTCTGTTGCCATCCAGAATGTCTGCGGCTGTCTGTTGCCATCCAGAATGTCTGTGACTGTCTGTTGCCATCCACAATGTCTGGGGCTGTCTGTTGCCATCCACAATGTCTGGGACTGTCTGTTGCCATCCACAATGTCTGGGACTGTCTGTTGCCATCCACAATGTCTGGGGCTGTCTGTTGCCATCCACAATGTCTGGGGCTGTCTGTTGCCATCCACAATGTCTGGGGCTGTCTGTTGCCATCCACAATGCCTGGGGCTGTCTGTTGCCATCCACAATGCCTGGGGCTGTCTGTTGCCATCCACAATGCCTGGGGCTGTCTGTTGCCATCCACAATGCCTGGGGCTGTCTGTTGCCATCCAGAATGCCTGGGGCTGTCTGTTGCCATCCAGAATGCCTGGGGCTGTCTGTTGCCATCCAGAATGCCTGGGGCTGTCTGTTGCCATCCAGAATGTCTGGGGCTGTCTGTTGCCATCCAGAATGTCTGGGGCTGTCTGTTGCCATCCAGAATGTCTGGGGCTGTCTGTTGCCATCCACAATGTCTGGGACTGTCTGTTGCCATCCACAATGTCTGGGACTGTCTGTTGCCATCCACAATGTCTGGGACTGTCTGTTGCCATCCACAATGTCTGGGACTGTCTGTTGCCATCCACAATGTCTGGGGCTGTCTGTTGCCATCCACAATGTCTGGGGCTGTCTGTTGCCATCCACAATGCCTGGGGCTGTCTGTTGCCATCCACAATGCCTGGGGCTGTCTGTTGCCATCCACAATGCCTGGGGCTGTCTGTTGCCATCCACAATGCCTGGGGCTGTCTGTTGCCATCCACAATGCCTGGGGCTGTCTGTTGCCATCCACAATGCCTGGGGCTGTCTGTTGCCATCCAGAATGTCTGGGGCTGTCTGTTGCCATCCAGAATGTCTGGGGCTGTCTGTTGCCATCCAGAATGTCTGGGGCTGTCTGTTGCCATCCAGAATGTCTGGGGCTGTCTGTTGCCATCCACAATGTCTGGGGCTGTCTGTTGCCATCCACAATGTCTGGGACTGTCTGTTGCCATCCACAATGTCTGGGACTGTCTGTTGCCATCCACAATGTCTGGGACTGTCTGTTGCCATCCACAATGTCTGGGGCTGTCTGTTGCCATCCACAATGTCTGGGGCTGTCTGTTGCCATCCACAATGTCTGGGACTGTCTGTTGCCATCCACAATGTCTGGGACTGTCTGTTGCCATCCACAATGTCTGGGGCTGTCTGTTGCCATCCACAATGTCTGGGGCTGTCTGTTGCCATCCACAATGTCTGGGGCTGTCTGTTGCCATCCACAATGTCTGGGGCTGTCTGTTGCCATCCACAATGTCTGGGGCTGTCTGTTGCCATCCACAATGCCTGGGGCTGTCTGTTGCCATCCACAATGCCTGGGGCTGTCTGTTGCCATCCACAATGCCTGGGGCTGTCTGTTGCCATCCACAATGCCTGGGGCTGTCTGTTGCCATCCAGAATGTCTGGGACTGTCTGTTGCCATCCAGAATGTCTGGGACTGTCTGTTGCCATCCAGAATGTCTGGGACTGTCTGTTGCCATCCAGAATGTCTGGGACTGTCTGTTGCCATCCAGAATGTCTGGGACTGTCTGTTGCCATCCAGAATGTCTGTTGCCATCCAGAATGTCTGTTGCCATCCAGAATGTCTGTTGCCGTCCAGAATGTCTGTTGCCATCCAGAATGTCTGTTACTCTGTTGACTGTTCGTTGCCATCCAGAATGTCTGTTACCTTCCAGAATGTCTGTTACCATCCAGAATGTCTGTTACCATCCAGAATGTCTGTTACTTTTTTGACTGTCTGTTACCATCCAGAATGTCTGTTACTCTGTTTACTGTCTGTTACCATCCAGAATGTCTGTTACTCTGTTGACTGTTCATTACCATCCAGAATGTCTGTTACTCTATTCACTGTCTGTTACCATCCAGAATGTCTGTTACCCTGTTTACTGTCTGTTACCATCCAGAATGTCTGTACTCTGTTGACTGTCTCTTACCATCCAGAATGTCTGTTACTCTGTTGACTGTCTGTTACCATACAGAATGTCTGTTACTTTGTTGACTGTTCGTTACCATCCAGAATCTCTGTTACCATCCAGAATGTCTGTTACTCTGTTTACTGTCTGTTACCATCCAGAATGTCTGTTACTCTGTTGACTGTCTGTTACCATACAGAATGTCTGTTCCTCTGTTGACTGTGTCTTACCATCCAGAATGTCTGTTACCTTCCAAAATGTCTGTTACATTCTAGAATGTCTGTTCCTCTGCATCTGTTGGTGCTGTTAGGAAGGTGTTTGGTGGAAGACTTTTATAGCAGGGCTGCGGAAAAGTATTTGCCCCGTTTCTAATTTTCTTTACTTTTGCATAGTTTTTTTATTTAAAATGATCAGATCTTCAACCAAAACCTAATATTAGATAAAGGGATCCTGAGTGACCAAATAACCAACAATGACGTACTTATTTAATGAACAAAGTTATGCAACACCCAATTCCCCTGTGTAAAAAATTAATTGCCCCCTTAAACTCAATAACTGGTTTTATCAACTTTAGCTGCAGTTCAGTGTCCACATCACCAACAAACTATCATGGTCCAAACATACCAAGACAGTCATGAAGAGGGCATGACAAAACCTTTCCCCCTCAGGAGACTGAAAAGACTTGACATGGGTCCCCAGGTCCTCAAAAAGTTCTACAGCTGCACCATCGAGAGCATCCTGACCAGTTCCAGCACTTCCTGGTATGGCAACTGCTCGGCATCTGACCGTAAGGCGCTAGAGAGGGTAGTGCGTAGGGCCCAAGCTGCTTTGCCATCCAGGCAGTGTCAGAGACTCCAGTCACCCAAGTCATAGACTGTTTTCTCTGCTACAGCATGACAAGCGGTACCGGAGCGCCAAATCTAGAACCAAAAGGCTTCTTAAAAGCTTCTACCCCCCAAACCATCAGACTGCTGAACAGCTTCTACCCCCCCAACCATCAGACTGCTGAACAGCTTCTACCCCCAAGCCATCAGACTGCTGAACAGATTCTACCCCCCAAGCCATCAGACTGCTGAACAGCTTCTACCCCCCAAGCCATCAGACTGCTGAACAGCTTCTACCCCCAAGCCATCAGACTGCTGAACAGCTTCTACCCCCAAGCCATCAGACTGCTGAACAGCTTCTACCCCCAAGCCATCAGACTGCTGAACAGCTTCTACCCCCAAGCCATCAGACTGCTGAACAGCTTCTACCCCCAAGCCATCAGACTGCTGAACAGCTTCTACCCCCCAAACCATCAGACTGCTGAACAGCTTCTACCCCCAAGCCATCAGGCTGCTGAACAATTAATCAAGTGGCCACCTGGACTATTTGCACTGACAACCGTTTTTTGTACACTGCTGCTACTCTCTGTTTATTTTATATGCATAGCCACTTCACCCCCACCTACATGTAAACATTACCTCAACTAACCTGTACCCCCGCACACTGACTCGCTACACCCTGTATATAGCCTCGTAATTGTTATTTTATTGTGTTACTTTTTATAATTTTTTACTTTAGTTTATTTGGTAAATATTTTCTTAACTCTTCTTGTACTGCACTGTTGGCTAAGGGAGTGTAGGGAACCATTTCACGGTAAGGTCACTTGTTGTATTCGGAGCATGTGACAAAGTTTGACTTGATTTGAAGATTCCTCGACAGCGACATGAGACTGAACAACAACTACAGGAAGGGTTTGGTTGGAATGATTGCAGCTAAAGGTGACAACCACTTATTGAGTGGAAGGGGGCAACTACTTTTTCACACAGGGGCATTGGGTGTTGCATAACCTTGTTTTTATAAAATAATTAGATAATTGTTTTAATTTTTTCACTCAGGTTCCCCTTATCTAATATTAGGTTTTGGTTGAAGATCTGCTATCATTATGTATGTCTGAATGTCTGTATGTATGTATGTATGTATGTATGTATGTATGTATGTATGTATGTACGTACGTACGTACAGTGGGGCAAAAAATTATTTAGTCAGCCACCAATTGTGCAAGTTCTCCCACTTAAAAAGATGAGAGAGGCCTGTAATTTTCATCATAGGTACACTTCAACTATGATAGACAAAATGAGAAAAAGAAATCCAGAAAATCACATTGTAGGATTTTTTAAATGAATTTATTTGCAAATTATGGTGGAAAATAAGTAAGCCCACCTGTAAGCCCACCTATGTTTGGGCTTGTTTGCTGTTTTTGTTCAGGAGTGTCCTGTCATTTATTTCCGCTGTACAGCGTATGTACCGGTGTTGTACATTTTGGAGTGTTTGACGCCTGTGTTCGGCGTTACCCTCTTTTGTTCGCTGTGATTGTTCCGGAATAAATGGTGTTTCCGAATCCTCTGCTCTCTGCGCCTGACTCCACCCACATCACTCTTCGAAGCCTGACAGAAGCCACCAGCAACTATGGAGTCAGCAGGAGCAGTGACCACCCCTCTCCCAATGATGGAGGAGCGTGTCCTTCATCATACGTCCATCCTCCATCGGATCGGCGATGGATCAGATGATGGAGAGGATGGACCGATGGGAGAGGAGTGGTCTCCCTATTTCCCTTCCAACCCCCCCACCTACAACGCTACAACCTCCCCCAGCGGTATCCGGAACCAGCGCACTGCGACTCCGAGGGAGTATGATGGAGCGGCGGCGGAGTGCCAGGGATTCTTTCTCCAACTCGAGCTTTACCTGGCCACCGTTCGGCCGATTCCCTCGGACGAGGAGAGCGTGAGCGTCCTCGTCTCCTGCTTGATGGGTAGAGCCCTGGAGTAGGCCAATGCCATTTGGAAGGGGCCCGACTCGGCGAGGGGCCACTACCCGGAGTTCAGGGGGGAAGAGATTGTTCCATCTCAGGCAGGAGACGAGGAGCGCGCAGGACTTCCCGCTGAAGTTCCGGACCTTGGCCCCTGGGGCGGGGTGGAACGACGGGCCCTAATAGACCATTACAGGTGTAGCCTGAGAGAGGATGTCCGCAGGGAGCTTGCTTGTCGGGACACCATGCTCACCCTGGACGAGCTCAGAGACCTGTCGATCAGGCTGGACAATCTGCTGGCTGCTTGCGGGCGTTCTGAAAGGGTCCTGTCTGTTCCACCTGCCCTCCCGCTCCCATACCGATGGAGTTAAGGGGACCGGAGGAGGAGGCTCCTCCTGCACCAGCTGTGGCCGGAGAGGGCACACTTCCGGTCGGTGCTGGAGGAGTCCCTCTGGGAGTCGAGAGGGCAGGCAGAACACTTTCTGGTCACCCCAGGTGAGTCAGCACCACACTCACCCAGTTTCCTGTTGGTCACATGTTTTTATTAATTTGTTCTCCCAAATGTTCTCCTTCTCTGAACTTCAAGATTGTGGTTTTGTACCACAGTAGAGCTACTGCAGCTCTCTTGAATTTCCAGAACAACCCACAACCTCATCCTCAGATTCTGTACTTTTATGTGCAAAACGGCCATTATTATGCCGTTACCAACATCACAGCATTTTTAGGCGCACCATATGTGTGTCCATCCTGCCATACCGGCTACACCCGAAAGGGCTGGCACTCTTGTCATTATAACTGTTCAGTATGTCTGGATGAAACATGTCCTACGCAACCCTTAAACCTGACACCCTGTGCGGATTGTCACTGCACATGTCGTTCGGTATACTGCTAGGAAAAACACAGAATTGAAACATGGCACCCCAAGGCATGTAAATCTGTAAGCAGTTGTGACATTAACAGGAAATGTCCAAAATGCCATTGCAATTACAACCTTAAAATAGACAGCCCTAAACCGCACGTGTGTGGAATCATACATTGTCCAATCTGTAAAGGGCCTTTGAAAAGCAGAGATGCTGAAGTGGTTCAAGAAGTACCACATGAGTGTTATATTCAGCCCTTGGCTGAAGATGAACATTCAGAGAAATATGTGTTCTATGATTTTGAGACTAATCAGCAATCAGGGCTTCATTTGCCAATTTTTTGTATCTACCATGACTTTCAAGGGGTTAGTGCTCGGCAGAGGGGCCCAATTGTGCACTACTCTTTCTAAAACACTTCAGAAAACCCCAATACCTTCACGTTTATAGCTCACAATTCTAGAGCCTATGACTCCTCTATCTTCCTACCTATCTCTCTGATTTGGTCCTGCCGTACATACCTACACGTACGCTACGGTCACAAGACGCAGGCCTCCTAATTGTCCCTAGAATTTCTAAGCAAACAGCTGGAGGCAGGGCTTTCTCCTATAGAGCTCCATTTTTATGGAACGGTCTGCCTACCCATGTCAGAGACGCAAACTCGGTCTCAACCTTTAAGTCTTTACTGAAGACTCATCTCTTCAGTGGGTCATATGATTGAGTGTAGTCTGGCCCAGGAGTGGGAAGGTGAACGGAAAGGCTCTGGAGCAACGAACCGCCCTTGCTGTCTCTGTCTGGCCGGTTCCCCTCTCTCCACTGGGATTCTCTGCCTCTAACCCTATTACAGGGGCTGAGTCACTGGCTTACTGGGGCTCTCTCATGCCGTCCCTGGAAGGGGTGCGTCACCTGAGTGGGTTGATTCACTGATGTGGTCATCCTGTCTGGGTTGGCGCCCCCCCTTGGGTTGTGCCATGGCGGAGATCTTTGTGGGCTATATTCGGCCCTGTCTCAGGATGGTAAGTTGGTGGTTGAAGATATCCCTCTAGTGGTGTGGGGGCTGTGCTTTGGCAAAGTGGGTGGGGTTATATCCTTCCTGTTTGGCCCTGTCCGGGGGTGTCCTCGGATGGGTCCACAGTGTCTCCTGACCCCTCCTGTCTCAGCCTCCAGTATTTATGCTGCAGTAGTTTGTGTCGGGGGGCTGGGGTCAGTTTGTTATATCTGGATTACTTCTCCTGTCCTATTCGGTGTCCTGTGTGAATCTAAGTGTGCGTTCTCTAATTCTCTCCTTCTCTCTTTCTTTCTCTCTCTCAGAGGACCTGAGCCCTAGGACCATGCCCCAGGATTACCTGACATGATGACTCCTTGCTGTCCCCAGTCCACCTGGCCGTGCTGCTGCTCCAGTTTCAAATGTTCTGCCTTCTTATTATTCGAACATGCTGGTCATTTATGAACATTTGAACATCTTGGCCATGTTCTGTTATAATCTCCACCCGGCACAGCCAGAAGAGGACTGGCCACCCCACATAGCCTGGTTCCTCTCTAGGTTTCTTCCTAGGTTTTGGCCTTTCTAGGGAGTTTTTCCTAGCCACCGTGCTTCTACACCTGTATTGCTTGCTGCTTGGGGTTTTAGGCTGGGTTTCTGTACAGCACTTTGAGATATCAGCTGATGTACGAAGAGCTATATAAATACATTTGATTTGATATCTTCCACGAAATGTACGGGTGTGATCAAATGTCTCCCAAAGAGCAAGAGAGATTCATGACATGGTATGAGACAGAATGTCATAGCACCTTTTTGATTTCCACAAAGAGATGGAGTCATACTGTGACAACGATGTGGTTATACTTCGTGAACGATGCCTCAGATTCAGAGAAGAGGTAGGCATTGACCCCTGGAGTTGTACAACTATTGTATCGGCATGCATGAACCTATCGTACACACTTTTTACCTCCAGCATCTATAGCTATCCCCTCGCCTGACAACTACCGACTCCAATTCAAGTCATACTCTAGTTGGTCCATTCAATGGTTGGAGTACTTGGCACAGGATAAAAACATTTTTATTCAATATGCTTTGAATAGGGGTGAGAAGGCGTCTGTACCTTATCACGTAGATGGATACACACAGATTGACGGTGTTGAGACAGTATGAGTACAACGGTTGTTTCTTCCACGGTTATAAATCTTGCTTTGTGCCCCAGGCCATGTATGTTCTAACCCAAAAAACTTTTGGGGAAATGTACCAAGAGTTCCAAGACAAATTGGAATCTTTACAGGCTACTTACGGGTTGAAAGTGAATGTGATGTGGGAGCATGAGTGGACCCAACTCAAAAAGTCTGGTCCTCATGTTCGAGCTTTCCTTTCCAGCTTTGACACACCAGAACCCCTGGAACCACGACAGGCCTTGTATGGAGGACGTACCAATGCTTTGACATTGCGGTATGTAGCGCAACCCGACAAGACAATAGGATATGTAGATTTTACATCCCTTTAACCTCATGTAATGAGTTCCTCATGCTATCCTATGGGGCATCCTGAAATTATTCACCGTGACTTTGACTCTAATCAAAGCAACTGTCTACCCTCCTAGGGGTTTGTTTCTGCCAGTGTTGCTTTACCTCAAGGAAAACGTTTCTTTCCCCTTTGTGGCGCCTGCAGTGAAAACAACAAAAAGGAAATGCCTTGTGATCACTCAGATCAAGAAAGAGCCCTGACAGGGGTATGGATCACAATTTAATTCTCTAAGGCCCTAGAGATTGGGTATCGTGTGGCCAAAAAGTGTGTAACTTTTCCAGGAAATCAGACACTCTTTTTAAAGAGTACATCGAGACCTCTTGCAAGCAAATGGCTTCAGGCTATCCTGCATCGGTCACAGACCAAGAGAGCAAAGACAAGTACATTCAAGACTATCACAACAGAGAAGGCATACTTCTTGACCCTGACAGAATACAGGTCAACAAAACCAAAGGAAATCTGTCGAAATTGTACTTAAACTCGCTTTGGGGCAAGCTTTCCCAGAGAAGCAATATGCTCACAATGTCGATCATTAAAGACCCCAAAGAATTTTTGGAATTTGTTTTTTTCGGACCAATACAAAATTTCATATTTTTCATTCTTGAGTCAAGACATTGCCCTGGTGAAATGGAGATGTAACAAGAAGTGGGTTCTACCCCTGGGTAATGTCAATGTGTTTCTTGCAGCATTTACCACGGCCTATGGTCGTCTATACAACCTCATGGAGCAGCTTCAGAGGTGGGCTCTTTACCACAACACAGACTCTGTGGACTATGTAAGCAAACCGGGTGATTGGAACCCCCCCCACTTAGCAACTATCTGGGTAGGTTAACGAGTGAACTCGAAGATGGTGACCATATCACAGAGTGATCCTCCTGTGGTCCCAAAAGCTATGCTTTTAGGACTAAAGACAATCACGTGGTGTTGAAAGCCAAAGGCGTGACTCAAAACTATGAAAATGCCCCGCGTGTAAACTTGGAATCAATCACACGCTTGGTCAAGGGATTCATAAACATAAATAGTGACTTGGAAATTTTGAGCTCCTACAAAAAGATTGTGAGAGATAAAAAAAAAGGGCTTCCATCTGAGGAATGCCCCACTTACTAAAAGATCCAGGTAGTCTATGACAAGAGACTGCTTTTACCTGACGGGACCACCTTGCCCTTTGGCTACTGACTTCTGCTACAAGCCCCAGTGTGTCTTAAACCATAAGATATAATGGCTGCTGTAGAAGGTTTTGATCCCAGGTTGCAACTACAATTTTTGGCCTTAATCGCAGGCCCATCCAATAGCGGTAAAACTTGTTTTGTAAAAAGTATTTTCGAGAATTCTGAGCATGAAACCTGACAATATTGTGTGGTGTTATTCATGTTATCAACCTTTGTATGATGAGCTGTTGAAGAAAAATAAAAATCAAGTTTGATACCCGCATCCCTGTCTGATGAACTTCTCCCCCCTCATAAAAAGATCTGCTGGTTTTGGACGATATGCTATTTGCAGGTAGCGAACATCCTGAAATTGCACGAGCTTTTACCCAATATACTCATCATAGAAACCTGTCTGTGCTTTACTTGGCGCAGAATGTGTTTCACAAAGGTAAAAATAACCGTACCATTAGTTTGAATGCCAATTACATGGTTTTGTTCAAAAACCCTAGAGACAAACTACAAATAAACACTCTAGCTCAGCAGATGTACCCTGGAAGGAAATCCCACTTAATGGAGGGCTATGAGTACGCTACCAAAGCACCATTTTCTTATTTAATCGTGGATTTAAAATCAAATACTCCAGAACACCTGAGGCTCTGAACCGGCTTGTTCCGTTGGAGTGGCTGGCGGCTAACATTCCTAATAAATTAACTATGTCTCTTTACCTTTACTAACCTCTACCTTTACTAAGTATAGCCTTCATCACCAGCCTTATTGCTGCTAGACGTGGGGGTTTTCTTCTACCTTTACTAAGTATAGCCTTCATCACCAGCCTTATTGCTGCCAGACGTGGGGGTTTTCTTCTACCTTTACTAAGTATAGCCTTCATCACCAGCCTTATTGCTGCCAGACGTGGGGGTTTTCTTCTACCTTTACTAAGTATAGCCTTCATCACCAGCCTTATTGCTGCTAGACGTGGGGGTTTTCTTCTACCTTTACTAAGTATAGCCTTCATCACCAGCCTTATTGCTGCTAGACGTGGGGGTTTTCTTCTACCTTTACTAAGTATAGCCTTCATCACCAGCCTTATTGCTGCTAGACTAAAATGTCAGTCTCTCGATGTGCAAAACTGATAGAGACATACCCCAAGCGACTTACAGCTGTAATCGCAGCAAAAGGTGGCGCTACAAAGTATTAACTTAAGGGGGCTGAATAATTTTGCACGCCCAATTTTTCAGTTTTTGATTTGTTAAAAAGGTTTGAAATATCCAATAAATGTCGTTCCACTTCATGATTGTGTCCCACTTGTTGTTGATTCTTCACAAAAAAATACAGTTTTATATCTTTATGTTTGAAGCCTGAAATGTGGCAAAAGGTCGCAAAGTTCAAGGGGGCCGAATACTTTCGCAAGGCACTATATATATTTTTTGTTTATTTAACCTTTATTTAACTTGGCAAGTCAGTTAAGAACAAATTCTTATTTACAATGACGGCCTACCCCTGGCAAACCCTCCTCTAACCCAGACGACGCTGAGCCAATTGCGTGCCGCCCTGTAGGACTCCCGATCATGGCCGGTTGAGATACAGCCCGGGATCGAACCCAGGTCTGTATTGACGGCCTTAGACCGCTGCGCCACTTGGCCCACAACATAGAGCCATGACTACATGGAACTCTATTCCACAGTACTACATAGAGCCATGACTACATGGAACTCTATTCCACAGCACTACATAGAGCCATGACTACATGGAACTCTATTCCACAGTACTACATAGAGCCATGACTACATGGAACTCTATTCCACAGTACTACATAGAGCCATGACTACATGGAACTCTATTCCACAGTACTACATAGAGCCATGACTACATGGAACTCTATTCCACATCAAGTAACTGATGCAGCAGTAAAATCAGATTTTAAAAACAGGTAAAAATACACCTGGAATTCCTTTGGGTGTTATTGTCCACTGTGCTCATCTCTTTGTCCTGTGCAGCTATTTACAATGCATCAGTGCAACAATGATATCATAACCCGCCAAAAGTAATCACACCAATGCACTTTCTCAACTATCCCCGACCAATCATTTTCTATTCCGAAAGCATGTTTTACAGTCAGCAATTAGTAAGACTGCTTCTTCCCTGAATAGACTACAACGGCAAGTATTAACGTTTGAAAAAAGCTATGTGCAATAGCTTTTGTAGCCTATGGCTTTCCTGGGATTTCACGAGAAGAGGAATGAATGCCTATTGTGGAGAGGTATTTGTGTAGCCTATAGCCTGTTGCGCACAAGGACTGGAGAGTTATGTGAGGAGTGAAATCTATAGGAGAGTTATGTGGAGGGAGAGTTTTGTGGTAGGAGAGTTCTATAGGAGAGTTATGTGGAGGGAGAGTGCTATAGGATAGTTATGTGGTAGGAGAGTTATATAGGAGAGTTATGTGGTAGGAGGGTTATGTGGAGGGAGAGTGCTATAGGATAGTTATGTGGTAGGAGAGTTCTATAGGAGAGTTATGTGGTAGGAGAGTTCTATAGGGGAGTTATGTGGTAGGAGAGTAATGTGGTGGGAGAGTTCTATAGGGGAGTGATGTGGTGGGAGAGTTCTATAGGAGACTTATCTGGTAGTAGAGTTCTATAGGGGAGTTATGTGGTAGGAGAGTTCTATAGGCGACTTATGTGGAGGGAGAGTTCTATAGGAGAGTTATGTGGTAGGAGCGTTCTATAGGAGAGTTATGTGGTAGGAGAGTTCTATAGGAGAGTTCTATAGGAGACTTATCTGGTAATAGAGTTCTATAGGAGAATTATGTGGTGGGAGAGTGCTATAGGAGAGTTATGTGGAGCGAGAGTTCTATAGGGGAGTTATGTGGTGGGGGAGTTCTATAGGAGAGTTATGTGGTAGGAGAGTTCTATAGGGGAGTTATTTGGTAGGATAGTTATGTGGTGGGAGAGTTCTATAGGATAGTTATGTGGTAGGAGAGTTCTATAGGAGAGTTATGTGGTGGGAGAGTTCTATAGGAGAGTTCTTTAGGGGAGTTACACTAGTAGGCCCTTTACTATTCTAACACTAGTAGGTCTAGACCTGGCCCTTTACTATTCTAACACTAGTAGGTCTAGACCTGGCCCTTTACTATTCTAACACGAGTAGGTACTTTACTATTCTAACACGAGTAGGTACTTTACTATTCTAACACTAGTAGGTCTAGACCTGGCCCTTTACTATTCTAACACTAGTAGGCCCTTTACTATTCTAACACTAGTAGGTCTAGACCTGGCCCTTTACTATTCTAACACCAGTAGGCCCTTTACTATTCTAACACTAGTAGGCCCTTTACTATTCTAACACTAGTAGGTCTAAACCTGGCCCTTTACTATACTAACACCAGTAGGTCTAGACCTGGCCCTTTACTATTCTAACACCAGTAGGCCCTTTACTATTCTAACACTAGTAGGTCTAGACCTGGCCGTTTACTAGTCTAACACTAGTAGGTCTAGACCTGGCCCTTTACTATTCTAACACCAGTAGGCCCTTTACTATTCTAACACCAGTAGGCCCTTTACTATTCTAACACTAGTAGGCCCTTTACTATTCTAACACTAGTAGGTCTAGACCTGGCCCTTTACTACTCTAACACTAGTAGGCACTTTACTACTCTAACACTAGTAGGTCTAGACCTGGCTCTTTACTATTCTAACACTACTAGGTTTAAACCTGGCCCTTTACTATTCTAACACTAGTAGGTCTAGACCTGGCCCTTTACTATTCTAACACTAGTAGGACCTTTACTATTCTAACACTAGTAGGTCTAAATCTGGTCCTTTACTATACTAACACCAGTAGGTCTAGACCTGGTCCTTTAGTATACTAACACCAGTAGGCCCTTTACTATTCTAACACTAGTAGGTCTAGACCTGGCCCTTTACTATTCTAACACTAGTAGGTCTAGACCTGGCCCTTTACGATACTAACACTGGTAGGTCTAGACCTGGCCCTTTACTATACTAACACTAGTAGGTCTAGACCTGGCCCTTTACTATTCTAACACAAGTAGGCCCTTTACTATTCTAACACTAGTAGGTCTAGACGTGGCACTTTACTATTCTAACACTAGTAAGCCCTTTACTATTCTAACACTAGTAGGTCTAGACCTGGCCCTTTACTATTCTAACACTAGTAGGTCTAGACCTGGCCCTTTACTATTCTGACACTAGTAGGTCTATACCTGGCCCTTTACTATTCTGACACTAGTAGGTCTAGACCTGGCCCTTTACTATTCTAACACTAGTAGGTCTAGACCTGGCCCTTTACTATTCTAACACTAGTGGGACCTTTACTATTCTAACACTAGTGGGACCTTTACTATTCTAACACTAGTAAGACCTTTACTATTCTAACACTAGTAAGCCCTTTACTATTCTAACACTAGTAGGTCTAGACCTGACCCTTTACTATTCTGACACCAGTAGGCCCTTTACTATTCTAACACTAGTAGGTCTAGACCTGGCCCTTTACTATTCTAACACTAGTAGGTCTAGACCTGGCCCTTTACTATACTAACACTAGTAGGTCTCAACCTGGCCCTTTACTATACTAACACCAGTAGGTCTAAACCTGGCCCTTTACTATTCTAACACCAGTAGGCCCTTTACTATTCTAACACCAGTAGGCCCTTTACTATTCTAACACCAGTAGGCCCTTTACTATTCTAACACTAGTAGGCCCTTTACTATTCTAACACTAGTAGGTCTAGACCTGGCCCTTTACTATTCTAACACTACTAGGTTTAAACCTGGCCCTTTACTATTCCAACACTAGTAGGCCCTTTACTATTCTAACACTAGTAGGTCTAAACCTGGCCCTTTACTATTCTAACACAAGTAGGTCTAAACCTGGCCCTTTACTATTCTAACACTGGTAGGCCCTTTACTATTCTAACACTAGTAGGTCTAGACCTGGCCCTTTACTATTCTAACACTACTAGGTTTAAACCTGGCCCTTTACTATTCCAACACTAGTAGGCCCTTTACTATTCTAACACTAGTAGGTCTAAACCTGGCCCTTTACTATTCTAACACAAGTAGGTCTAAACCTGGCCCTTTACTATTCTAACACTAGTAGGCTCTTTACTATACTAACACTAGTAGGTCTAAATATGGCCCTTTACTATTCCAACACTAGTAGGCCCTTTACTATTCTAAGACTAGTAGGCCCTTTACTATACTAACAATAGTCGGTCTAACCCTGGCCCTTTACTATTCTAACACAAGTAGGCCCTTTACTATTCTGACACTAGTAGGTCTAGACCTGGCCCTTTACTATTCTAACACTAGTAGGTCTAGACCTGGCCCTTTACTATTCTGACACTAGTAGGTCTAGACCTGGCCCTTTACTATTCTGACACTAGTAGGTCTAGACCTGGCCCTTTACTATTCTGACACTAGTAGGTCTAGACCTGGCCCTTTACTATTCTGACACTAGTAGGTCTAGACCTGGCCCTTTACTATTCTGACACTAGTAAGCCCTTTACTATTCTAACACTAGTAGGTCTAGACCTGGCCCTTTACTATTCTAACACCAGTAGGTCTAGACCTGGCCCTTTACTATTCTAACACTAGTAGGTCTAGACCTGGCCCTTTACTATTCTAACACTAGTAGGTCTAGACCTGGCCCTTTACTATTCTAACACTAGTAGAACCTTTACTATTCTGACACTAGTAGGTCTAGACCTGGCCCTTTACTATTCTGACACTAGTAGGTCTAGACCTGGCCCTTTACTATTCTAACACTAGTAGGTCTAGACCTGGCCCTTTACTATTCTAACACTAGTAGAACCTTTACTATTCTAACACGAGTAGGTCTAGACCTGGCCCTTTACTATTCTAACACTAGTAGGTCTAGACCTGGCCCTTTACTATTCTAACACCAGTAGGTCTAGACCTGGCCCTTTACTATTCTAACACTAGTAGAACCTTTACTATTCTAACACGAGTAGGTCTAGACCTGGCCCTTTACTATTCTAACACTAGTAGGCCCTTTACTATTCTAACACTACTAGGTCTAGACCTGGCCCTTTACTATACTAACATTAGTAGGCCCTTTACTATTCTAACACTAGTAGGTCTCACCCTGGCCCTTTACTATACTAACACTAGTAGGCCCTTTACTATTCTAACACTAGTAGGTCTAGACCTGGCCCTTTTCTATACTAACACCAGTAGGCCGTTTACTATTCTAACACTAGTAGGTATAGACCTGGCCCTTTACTATTCTAACACCAGTAGGTCTAGACCTGGCCCTTTACTATTCTAACACTAGTAGGTATAGACCTGGCCCTTTACTATTCTAACACCAGTAGGTCTAGACATGGCCCTTTACTATACTTACACTAGTTGGCCCTTTACTATACTTACACTAGTTGGCCCTTTACTATACTAACACTAGTAGGCCCAGACCTGGCCCTTTACTATTCTAACACCAGTAGGTCTAGACATGGCCCTTTACTATACTTACACCAGTAGGCCCTTTACTATTCTAACACTAGTCGGCCCTTTACTATTCTAAAACTAATAGGTCTAGACCTGGCCCTTTCCTATTCTAACACTAGTAAGTCTAGACCTGGCCCTTTACTATACTAACACTAGTAGGTCTAAACCTGGCCCTTTACTATATTAACACCAGTAGGTCTAGACCTGGCCCTTTACTATTCTAACACCAGTAGGTCTAAACCTGGCCCTTTACTATTCTAACACTAGTGGGACCTTTACTATTCTAACACTAGTAGGACCTTTACTATTCTAACACTAGTAGGACCTTTACTATTCTAACACTAGTAAGCCCTTTACTATTCTAACACTAGTAGGTCTAGACCTGGCCCTTTACTATTCTGACACCAGTAGGCCCTTTACTATTCTAACACTAGTAGGTCTAGACCTGGCCCTTTACTATTCTAACACTAGTAGGTCTAGACCTGGCCCTTTACTATACTAACACTAGTAGGTCTCAACCTGGCCCTTTACTATACTAACACCAGTAGGTCTAGACCTGGCCCTTTACTATTCTAACACCAGTAGGTCTAAACCTGGCCCTTTACTATTCTAACACCAGTAGGCCCTTTACTATTCTAACACCAGTAGGCCCTTTACTATTCTAACACCAGTAGGCCCTTTACTATTCTAACACTAGTAGGCCCTTTACTATTCTAACACGAGTAGGTCTAGACCTGGCCCTTTACTATTCTAACACGAGTAGGTCTAGACCTGGCCCTTTACTATTCTAACACTAGTAGGTCTAGACCTGGCCCTTTACTATTCTAACACTAGTAGAACCTTTACTATTCTGACACTAGTAGGTCTAGACCTGGCCCTTTACTATTCTGACACTAGTAGGTCTAGACCTGGCCCTTTACTATTCTAACACTAGTAGGTCTAGACCTGGCCCTTTACTATTCTAACACTAGTAGAACCTTTACTATTCTAACACGAGTAGGTCTAGACCTGGCCCTTTACTATTCTAACACTAGTAGGTCTAGACCTGGCCCTTTACTATTCTAACACCAGTAGGTCTAGACCTGGCCCTTTACTATTCTAACACTAGTAGAACCTTTACTATTCTAACACGAGTAGGTCTAGACCTGGCCCTTTACTATTCTAACACTAGTAGGCCCTTTACTATTCTAACACTACTAGGTCTAGACCTGGCCCTTTACTATACTAACATTAGTAGGCCCTTTACTATTCTAACACTAGTAGGTCTCACCCTGGCCCTTTACTATACTAACATTAGTAGGCCCTTTACTATTCTAACACTAGTAGGCCCTTTACTATTCTAACACTAGTAGGTCTCACCCTGGCCCTTTACTATACTAACACTAGTAGGCCCTTTACTATTCTAACACTAGTAGGTCTAGACCTGGCCCTTTTCTATACTAACACCAGTAGGCCGTTTACTATTCTAACACTAGTAGGTATAGACCTGGCCCTTTACTATTCTAACACCAGTAGGTCTAGACCTGGCCCTTTACTATTCTAACACTAGTAGGTATAGACCTGGCCCTTTACTATTCTAACACCAGTAGGTCTAGACATGGCCCTTTACTATACTTACACTAGTTGGCCCTTTACTATACTTACACTAGTTGGCCCTTTACTATACTAACACTAGTAGGCCCAGACCTGGCCCTTTACTATTCTAACACCAGTAGGTCTAGACATGGCCCTTTACTATACTTACACCAGTAGGCCCTTTACTATTCTAACACTAGTCGGCCCTTTACTATTCTAAAACTAATAGGTCTAGACCTGGCCCTTTCCTATTCTAACACTAGTAAGTCTAGACCTGGCCCTTTACTATACTAACACTAGTAGGTCTAAACCTGGCCCTTTACTATATTAACACCAGTAGGTCTAGACCTGGCCCTTTACTATTCTAACACCAGTAGGTCTAAACCTGGCCCTTTACTATTCTAACACTAGTGGGACCTTTACTATTCTAACACTAGTAGGACCTTTACTATTCTAACACTAGTAGGACCTTTACTATTCTAACACTAGTAGGACCTTTACTATTCTAACACTAGTAGGACCTTTACTATTCTAACACTAGTAGGTCTAGACCTGGCCCTTTACTATTCTGACACCAGTAGGCCCTTTACTATTCTAACACTAGTAGGTCTAGACCTGGCCCTTTACTATTCTAACACTAGTAGGTCTAGACCTGGCCCTTTACTATACTAACACTAGTAGGTCTCAACCTGGCCCTTTACTATACTAACACCAGTAGGTCTAGACCTGGCCCTTTACTATTCTAACACCAGTAGGTCTAAACCTGGCCCTTTACTATTCTAACACCAGTAGGCCCTTTACTATTCTAACACCAGTAGGCCCTTTACTATTCTAACACCAGTAGGCCCTTTACTATTCTAACACTAGTAGGCCCTTTACTATTCTAACACTAGTAGGTCTAGGTCTAGACCTGGCCCTTTACTTTTGTAACACTAGTAGGCTCTTTACTACTCTAACACCAGTAGGTCTCACCCTGGCCCTTTACTATACTAACATACCTACACTAGTAGGTCTACATCTGGCCCTTTACTATTCTAACACTACTAGGTCTAGACCTGGCCCTTTACTATACTAACACTAGTAGGCCCTTTACTACTCTAACACTAGTAGGTCTCACCCTGGCCCTTTACTATACTTACACTAGTAGGCCCTTTACTATTCTAACACTAGTAGGTCTAGACCTGGCCCTTTTCTATACTAACACCAGTAGGTCTAGACATGGCCCTTTACTATACTTACACCAGTAGGCCCTTTACTATTCTAACACCAGTAGGTCTAAACCTGGCCCTTTACTATTCTAACACAAGTAGGCCCTTTACTATTCTAACACTAGTAGGTCTAAACCTGGCCCTTTACTATTCTAACACTAGTAGGTCTAGACCTGGCCCTTTACTATACTAACACTAGTAGGCCTAGACCTGGCCCTTTACTATTCTAACACAAGTAGGCCCTTTACTATTCTAACACTAGTAGGTCTAAACCTGGCCCTTTACTATTCTAACACTAGTAGGTCTAGACCTGGCCCTTTACTATTCTAACACTAGTAGGACCGTTACTATTCTAACACTAGTAGGTCTAAATCTGGTCCTTTACTATACTAACACCAGTAGGTCTAGACCTGGTCCTTTAGTATACTAACACCAGTAGGCCCTTTACTATTCTAACACTAGTAGGTCTAGACCTGGCCCTTTACTATACTAACACTAGTAGGCCCTTTACTATTCTAACACTAGTAGGTCTCACCCTGGCCCTTTAATATACTAACACTAGTAGGCCCTTTACTATTCTAACACTAGTAGGTCTAGACCTGGCCCTTTTCTATACTAACACCAGTAGGCCGTTTACTATTCTAACACTAGTAGGTATAGACCTGGCCCTTTACTATTCTAACACCAGTAGGTCTAGACATGGCCCTTTACTATACTTACACCAGTAGGCCCTTTACTATTCTAACACTTGTAGGTCTAGACCTGGCCCTTTACTATTCTAACACTAGTTGGCCCTTTACTATACTAACACCAGTAGGCCCTTTACTATTCTAACAATAGTAGGTCTAGACCTGGCCCTTTACTATTCTAACACTAGTAGGTCTAGACCTGGCCCTTTACTATTCTAACACTAGTAGGTCTAGACCTGGCCCTTTACTATTCTAAAACTAGTAGGTCTCGACCTGGCCCTTTACTATTCTAACACTAGTAGGCTCTTTACTATACTAACACTAGTAGGTCTAGACCTGGCCCTTTACTATACTAACACTAGTAGGCCCTTTACTATTCTAACACTAGTAGGTCTAACCCTGGCCCTTTACTATTCTAACACTAGTAGGCTCTTTACTATACTAACACTAGTAGGTCTAAATCTGGCCCTTTACTATTCTAACACTAGTAGACCCTTTACTATTCTAACACTAGTAGGTCTAGACCTGGCCCTTTACTATTCTAACACTAGTAGGTCTCGACCTGGCCCTTTACTATTCTAACACTAGTAGGTCTCGACCTGGCCCTTTACTATTCTAACACTAGTAGGTCTAGACCTGTCCCTTTACTATTCTAACACTAGTAGGTCCTTTACTATTCTAACACTAGTAGGTCTAAACCTGGCCCTTTACTATTCTAACACTAGTAGGTCTAGACCTGGCCCTTTACTATTCTAACACTAGTAGGCCCTTTACTATTCTAACACTAGTAGGCCCTTTACTATTCTAACACTAGTAGGTCCTTTACTATTCTAACACTAGTAGGTCCTTTACTATTCTAACACTAGTAGGTCCTTTACTATTCTAACACTAGTAGGTCTAGACCTGGCCCTTTACTATTCTAAAACTAAGAGGTCTAGACCTGGTCCTTTACTATTCTAACACTAGTAGGTCTAGACCTGGCCCTTTACTATACTAACACTAGTAGGCCCTTTACTATTCTAACACTAGTAGGTCTCACCCTGGCCCTTTACTATACTAACACTAGTAGGCCCTTTACTATTCTAACACTAGTAGGTCTAGACCTGGCCCTTTACTATTCTAACACTAGTAGGCCCTTTACTATTCTAACACTAGTAGGTCTAGACCTGGCCCTTTTCTATACTAACACCAGTAGGCCGTTTACTATTCTAACACTAGTAGGTATAGACCTGGCCCTTTACTATTCTAACACCAGTAGGTCTAGACATGGCCCTTTACTATACTTACACCAGTAGGCCCTTTACTATTCTAACACTTGTAGGTCTAGACCTGGCCCTTTACTATTCTAACACTAGTTGGCCCTTTACTATACTAACACCAGTAGGCCCTTTACTATTCTAACAATAGTAGGTCTAGACCTGGCCCTTTACTATTCTAACACTAGTAGGTCTAGACCTGGCCCTTTACTATTCTAACACTAGTAGGTCTCGACCTGACCCTTTACTATTCTAACACTAGTAGGTCTAGACCTGGCCCTTTACTATTCTAACACTAGTAGGTCTCGACCTGGCCCTTTACTATTCTAACACTAGTAGGTCTCGACCTGGCCCTTTACTATTCTAACACTAGTAGGTCTAGACCTGGCCCTTTACTATTCTAACACTAGTAGGTCTCGACCTGACCCTTTACTATTCTAACACTAGTAGGTCTAGACCTGGCCCTTTACTATTCTAACACTAGTAGGTCTAGACCTGGCCCTTTACTATTCTAACACTAGTAGGTCTAGACCTGGCCCTTTACTATACTAACACTAGTAGGCCCTTTACTATTCTAACACTAGTAGGTCTCACCCTGGCCCTTTAATATACTAACACTAGTAGGCCCTTTACTATTCTAACACTAGTAGGTCTAGACCTGGCCCTTTACTATTCTAACACTAGTAGGCCCTTTACTATTCTAACACTAGTAGGTCTAGACCTGGCCCTTTTCTATACTAACACCAGTAGGCCGTTTACTATTCTAACACTAGTAGGTATAGACCTGGCCCTTTACTATTCTAACACCAGTAGGTCTAGACATGGCCCTTTACTATACTTACACCAGTAGGCCCTTACTATTCTAACACTTGTAGGTCTAGACCTGGCCCTTTACTATTCTAACACTAGTTGGCCCTTTACTATACTAACACCAGTAGGCCCTTTACTATTCTAACAATAGTAGGTCTAGACCTGGCCCTTTACTATTCTAACACTAGTAGGTCTAGACCTGGCCCTTTACTATTCTAACACTAGTAGGTCTAGACCTGGCCCTTTACTATTCTAAAACTAGTAGGTCTCGACCTGGCCCTTTACTATTCTAACACTAGTAGGCTCTTTACTATACTAACACTAGTAGGTCTAGACCTGGCCCTTTACTATACTAACACTAGTAGGCCCTTTACTATTCTAACACTAGTAGGCCCTTTACTATTCTAACACTAGTAGGCCCTTTACTATTCTAACACTAGTAGGTCTAGACCTGGCCCTTTACTATTCTAACACTAGTAGGCCCTTTACTATTCTAACACTAGTAGGTCTATACCTGGCCCTTTACTATTCTAACACTAGTAGGTCTAACCCTGGCCCTTTACTATTCTAACACTAGTAGGCTCTTTACTATACTAACACTAGTAGGTCTAAATCTGGCCCTTTACTATTCTAACACTAGTAGACCCTTTACTATTCTAACACTACTAGGTCTAGACCTGGCCCTTTACTATTCTAAAACTAGTAGGTCTCGACCTGGCCCTTTTCTATTCTAACACTAGTAGGCTCTTTACTATACTAACACTAGTAGGTCTAGACCTGGCCCTTTACTATTCTAACACTAGTAGGCCCTTTACTATTCTAACACTAGTAGGCCCTTTACTATTCTAACACGAGTAGGTCTAGACCTGGCCCTTTACTATTCTAACACTAGTAGGCCCTTTACTATTCTAACACTAGTAGGTCTATACCTGGCCCTTTACTATTCTAACACTAGTAGGTCTAACCCTGGCCCTTTACTATTCTAACACTAGTAGGCTCTTTACTATACTAACACTAGTAGGTCTAAATCTGGCCCTTTACTATTCTAACACTAGTAGGCCCTTTACTATTCTAACACTACTAGGTCTAGACCTGGCCCTTTACTATACTAACACTAGTAGGCCCTTTACTATTCTAACACTAGTAGGTCTCACCCTGGCCCTTTACTATACTAACACTAGTAGGCCCTTTACTATTCTAACACTAGTAGGTCTAGACCTGGCCCTTTACTATACTAACACTAGTAGGCCCTTTACTATTCTAACACCAGTAGGTCTAGACATGGCCCTTTACTATACTTACACCAGTAGGCCCTTTACTATTCTAACACTTGTAGGTCTAGACCTGGCCCTTTACTATTCTAACACTAGTTGGCCCTTTACTATACTAACACCAGTAGGCCCTTTACTATTCTAACAATAGTAGGTCTAGACCTGGCCCTTTACTATTCTAACACTAGTAGGTCTAGACCTGGCCCTTTACTATTCTAAAACTAGTAGGTCTCGACCTGGCCCTTTACTATTCTAACACTAGTAGGTCTAGACCTGGCCCTTTACTATTCTAAAACTAGTAGGTCTCGACCTGGCCCTTTACTATTCTAACACTAGTAGGTCTAGACCTGGCCCTTTACTATTCTAAAACTAGTAGGTCTCACCCTGGCCCTTTACTATACTAACACTAGTAGGCCCTTTACTATTCTAACACTAGTAGGTCTAGACCTGGCCCTTTACTATTCTAACACTAGTAGGCCCTTTACTATTCTAACACTAGTAGGTCTAGACCTGGCCCTTTTCTATACTAACACCAGTAGGCCGTTTACTATTCTAACACTAGTAGGTATAGACCTGGCCCTTTACTATTCTAACACCAGTAGGTCTAGACATGGCCCTTTACTATACTTACACCAGTAGGCCCTTTACTATTCTAACACTTGTAGGTCTAGACCTGGCCCTTTACTATTCTAACACTAGTTGGCCCTTTACTATACTAACACCAGTAGGCCCTTTACTATTCTAACAATAGTAGGTCTAGACCTGGCCCTTTACTATTCTAACACTAGTAGGTCTAGACCTGGCCCTTTACTATTCTAACACTAGTAGGTCTCGACCTGACCCTTTACTATTCTAACACTAGTAGGTCTAGACCTGGCCCTTTACTATTCTAACACTAGTAGGTCTCGACCTGGCCCTTTACTATTCTAACACTAGTAGGTCTCGACCTGGCCCTTTACTATTCTAACACTAGTAGGTCTAGACCTGGCCCTTTACTATTCTAACACTAGTAGGTCTCGACCTGACCCTTTACTATTCTAACACTAGTAGGTCTAGACCTGGCCCTTTACTATTCTAACACTAGTAGGTCTAGACCTGGCCCTTTACTATTCTAACACTAGTAGGTCTAGACCTGGCCCTTTACTATACTAACACTAGTAGGCCCTTTACTATTCTAACACTAGTAGGTCTCACCCTGGCCCTTTAATATACTAACACTAGTAGGCCCTTTACTATTCTAACACTAGTAGGTCTAGACCTGGCCCTTTACTATTCTAACACTAGTAGGCCCTTTACTATTCTAACACTAGTAGGTCTAGACCTGGCCCTTTTCTATACTAACACCAGTAGGCCGTTTACTATTCTAACACTAGTAGGTATAGACCTGGCCCTTTACTATTCTAACACCAGTAGGTCTAGACATGGCCCTTTACTATACTTACACCAGTAGGCCCTTACTATTCTAACACTTGTAGGTCTAGACCTGGCCCTTTACTATTCTAACACTAGTTGGCCCTTTACTATACTAACACCAGTAGGCCCTTTACTATTCTAACAATAGTAGGTCTAGACCTGGCCCTTTACTATTCTAACACTAGTAGGTCTAGACCTGGCCCTTTACTATTCTAACACTAGTAGGTCTAGACCTGGCCCTTTACTATTCTAAAACTAGTAGGTCTCGACCTGGCCCTTTACTATTCTAACACTAGTAGGCTCTTTACTATACTAACACTAGTAGGTCTAGACCTGGCCCTTTACTATACTAACACTAGTAGGCCCTTTACTATTCTAACACTAGTAGGCCCTTTACTATTCTAACACTAGTAGGCCCTTTACTATTCTAACACTAGTAGGTCTAGACCTGGCCCTTTACTATTCTAACACTAGTAGGCCCTTTACTATTCTAACACTAGTAGGTCTATACCTGGCCCTTTACTATTCTAACACTAGTAGGTCTAACCCTGGCCCTTTACTATTCTAACACTAGTAGGCTCTTTACTATACTAACACTAGTAGGTCTAAATCTGGCCCTTTACTATTCTAACACTAGTAGACCCTTTACTATTCTAACACTACTAGGTCTAGACCTGGCCCTTTACTATTCTAAAACTAGTAGGTCTCGACCTGGCCCTTTTCTATTCTAACACTAGTAGGCTCTTTACTATACTAACACTAGTAGGTCTAGACCTGGCCCTTTACTATTCTAACACTAGTAGGCCCTTTACTATTCTAACACTAGTAGGCCCTTTACTATTCTAACACGAGTAGGTCTAGACCTGGCCCTTTACTATTCTAACACTAGTAGGCCCTTTACTATTCTAACACTAGTAGGTCTATACCTGGCCCTTTACTATTCTAACACTAGTAGGTCTAACCCTGGCCCTTTACTATTCTAACACTAGTAGGCTCTTTACTATACTAACACTAGTAGGTCTAAATCTGGCCCTTTACTATTCTAACACTAGTAGGCCCTTTACTATTCTAACACTACTAGGTCTAGACCTGGCCCTTTACTATACTAACACTAGTAGGCCCTTTACTATTCTAACACTAGTAGGTCTCACCCTGGCCCTTTACTATACTAACACTAGTAGGCCCTTTACTATTCTAACACTAGTAGGTCTAGACCTGGCCCTTTACTATACTAACACTAGTAGGCCCTTTACTATTCTAACACCAGTAGGTCTAGACATGGCCCTTTACTATACTTACACCAGTAGGCCCTTTACTATTCTAACACTTGTAGGTCTAGACCTGGCCCTTTACTATTCTAACACTAGTTGGCCCTTTACTATACTAACACCAGTAGGCCCTTTACTATTCTAACAATAGTAGGTCTAGACCTGGCCCTTTACTATTCTAACACTAGTAAGTCTAGACCTGGCCCTTTACTATTCTAAAACTAGTAGGTCTCGACCTGGCCCTTTACTATTCTAACACTAGTAGGTCTAGACCTGGCCCTTTACTATTCTAAAACTAGTAGGTCTCGACCTGGCCCTTTACTATTCTAACACTAGTAGGCTCTTTACTATACTAACACTAGTAGGTCTAGACCTGGCCCTTTACTATACTAACACTAGTAGGCCCTTTACTATTCTAACACTAGTAGGCCCTTTACTATTCTAACACTAGTAGGCCCTTTACTATTCTAACACTAGTAGGTCTAGACCTGGCCCTTTACTATTCTAACACTAGTAGGCCCTTTACTATTCTAACACTAGTAGGTCTATACCTGGCCCTTTACTATTCTAACACTAGTAGGTCTAACCCTGGCCCTTTACTATTCTAACACTAGTAGGCTCTTTACTATACTAACACTAGTAGGTCTAAATCTGGCCCTTTACTATTCTAACACTAGTAGACCCTTTACTATTCTAACACTACTAGGTCTAGACCTGGCCCTTTACTATTCTAAAACTAGTAGGTCTCGACCTGGCCCTTTACTATTCTAACACTAGTAGGCTCTTTACTATACTAACACTAGTAGGTCTAGACCTGGCCCTTTACTATACTAACACTAGTAGGCCCTTTACTATTCTAACACTAGTAGGCCCTTTACTATTCTAACACTAGTAGGCCCTTTACTATTCTAACACTAGTAGGTCTAGACCTGGCCCTTTACTATTCTAACACTAGTAGGCCCTTTACTATTCTAACACTAGTAGGTCTATACCTGGCCCTTTACTATTCTAACACTAGTAGGTCTAACCCTGGCCCTTTACTATTCTAACACTAGTAGGCTCTTTACTATACTAACACTAGTAGGTCTAAATCTGGCCCTTTACTATTCTAACACTAGTAGGCCCTTTACTATTCTAACACTTGTAGGTCTAGACCTGGCCCTTTACTATTCTAACACTAGTTGGCCCTTTACTATACTAACACCAGTAAGCCCTTTACTATTCTAACAATAGTAGGTCTAGACCTGGCCCTTTACTATTCTAACACTAGTAGGTCTAGACCTGGCCCTTTACTATTCTAACACTAGTAGGTCTAGACCTGGCCCTTTACTATTCTAAAACTAGTAGGTCTCGACCTGGCCCTTTACTATTCTAACACTAGTAGGCTCTTTACTATACTAACACTAGTAGGTCTAGACCTGGCCCTTTACTATACTAACACTAGTAGGCCCTTTACTATTCTAACACTAGTAGGCCCTTTACTATTCTAACACTAGTAGGCCCTTTACTATTCTAACACTAGTAGGTCTAGACCTGGCCCTTTACTATTCTAACACTAGTAGGCCCTTTACTATTCTAACACTAGTAGGTCTATACCTGGCCCTTTACTATTCTAACACTAGTAGGTCTAACCCTGGCCCTTTACTATTCTAACACTAGTAGGCTCTTTACTATACTAACACTAGTAGGTCTAAATCTGGCCCTTTACTATTCTAACACTAGTAGACCCTTTACTATTCTAACACTACTAGGTCTAGACCTGGCCCTTTACTATTCTAAAACTAGTAGGTCTCGACCTGGCCCTTTACTATTCTAACACTAGTAGGCTCTTTACTATACTAACACTAGTAGGTCTAGACCTGGCCCTTTACTATACTAACACTAGTAGGCCCTTTACTATTCTAACACTAGTAGGCCCTTTACTATTCTAACACTAGTAGGCCCTTTACTATTCTAACACTAGTAGGTCTAGACCTGGCCCTTTACTATTCTAACACTAGTAGGCCCTTTACTATTCTAACACTAGTAGGTCTATACCTGGCCCTTTACTATTCTAACACTAGTAGGTCTAACCCTGGCCCTTTACTATTCTAACACTAGTAGGCTCTTTACTATACTAACACTAGTAGGTCTAAATCTGGCCCTTTACTATTCTAACACTAGTAGGCCCTTTACTATTCTAACACTACTAGGTCTAGACCTGGCCCTTTACTATACTAACACTAGTAGGCCCTTTACTATTCTAACACTAGTAGGTCTCACCCTGGCCCTTTACTATACTAACACTAGTAGGTCTAGACCTGGCCCTTTACTATTCTAACACTAGTAGGTCTAACCCTGGCCCTTTACTATTCTAACACTAGTAGGTCTCGACCTGGCCCTTTACTATTCTAACACTAGTAGGCTCTTTACTATACTAACACTAGTAGGTCTAGACCTGGCCCTTTACTATACTAACACTAGTAGGCCCTTTACTATTCTAACACTAGTAGGCCCTTTACTATTCTAACACTAGTAGGTCTAGACCTGGCCCTTTACTATTCTAACACTAGTAGGCCCTTTACTATTCTAACACTAGTAGGTCTATACCTGGCCCTTTACTATTCTAACACTAGTAGGTCTAACCCTGGCCCTTTACTATTCTAACACTAGTAGGCTCTTTACTATACTAACACTAGTAGGTCTAAATCTGGCCCTTTACTATTCTAACACTAGTAGGCCCTTTACTATTCTAACACTACTAGGTCTAGACCTGGCCCTTTACTATACTAACACTAGTAGGCCCTTTACTATTCTAACACTAGTAGGTCTAGACCTGGCCCTTTACTATACTAACACTAGTAGGCCCTTTACTATTCTAACACCAGTAGGTCTAGACATGGCCCTTTACTATACTTACACCAGTAGGCCCTTTACTATTCTAACACTTGTAGGTCTAGACCTGGCCCTTTACTATTCTAACACCAGTAGGTCTAGACATGGCCCTTTACTATACTTACACCAGTAGGCCCTTTACTATTCTAACACTAGTAGGTCTAGACCTGGCCCTTTACTATTCTAACACTAGTAGGCCCTTTACTATACTAACACTAGTAGGCCCTTTACTATTCTAACACTAGTAGGCCCTTTACTATTCTAACACTAGTAGGCCCTTTACTATTCTAACACTAGTAGGTCTAGACCTGGCCCTTTACTATACTAACACTAGTAGGCCCTTTACTATTCTAACACTACTAGGTCTAGACCTGGCCCTTTACTATACTAACACTAGTAGGCCCTTTACTATTCTAACACTAGTAGGTCTAGACCTGGCCCTTTACTATACTAACACTAGTAGGCCCTTTACTATTCTAACACCAGTAGGTCTAGACATGGCCCTTTACTATACTTACACCAGTAGGCCCTTTACTATTCTAACACTTGTAGGTCTAGACCTGGCCCTTTACTATTCTAACACCAGTAGGTCTAGACATGGCCCTTTACTATACTTACACCAGTAGGCCCTTTACTATTCTAACACTAGTAGGTCTAGACCTGGCCCTTTACTATTCTAACACTAGTAGGCCCTTTACTATACTAACACTAGTAGGCCCTTTACTATTCTAACACCAGTAGGTCTAGACATGGCCCTTTACTATACTTACACCAGTAGGCCCTTTACTATTCTAACACTTGTAGGTCTAGACCTGGCCCTTTACTATTCTAACACCAGTAGGTCTAGACATGGCCCTTTACTATACTTACACCAGTAGGCCCTTTACTATTCTAACACTAGTAGGTCTAGACCTGGCCCTTTACTATTCTAACACTAGTAGGCCCTTTACTATACTAACACTAGTAGGCCCTTTACTATTCTAACACTAGTAGGTCTAAACCTGGCCTTTATTATTCTAAAACTAAGAGGTCTAGACCTGGCCCTTTACTATTCTAACACTAGTAGGTCTAGACCTGGCCCTTTACTATACTAACACTAGTAGGTCTAAACCTGGCCCTTTACTATATTAACACCAGTAGGTCTAGACCTGGCCCTTTACTATTCTAACACCAGTAGGTCTAAACCTGGCCCTTTACTATTCTAACACCAGTAGGCCCTTTACTATTCTAACACCAGTAGGCCCTTTACTATTCTAACACTAGTAGGTCTAAACCTGGCCCTTTACTATTCTAACACTAGTAGGTTTAGACCTGGCCCTTTACTATTCTAACACTAGTAGGCTCTTTACTATACTAACACTAGTAGGTCTAAATCTGTCCCTTTACTATTCTAACACTAGTAGGCCCTTTACTATTCTAACACTAGTAGGTCTAAACCTGGCCCTTTACGAAACTAACACTAGTAGGTCTAGACCTGGCCCTTTACTATTCTAACACAAGTAGGCCCTTTACTATTCTAACACTAGTAGGTATAGACCTGGCCCTTTACTATTCTAACACCAGTAGGTCTAGACCTGGCCCTTTACTATTCTAACACTAGTAGGTCTAACCCTGGACCTTTTACTATTCTAACACTAGTAGGTCTAGACTTGGCCCTTTAGTATTCTAACACTAGTAGGCCCTTTACTATTCTAACACGAGTAGGTCTAGACCTGGCCCATTACTATACTAACACCAGTAGGGCCTTTACTATTCTAACACTAGTAGGTCTAGACCTGGCCCTTTACTATTCTAACACTAATAGGTCTCGACCTGACCCTTTACTATTCTAACACTAGTAGGTCTAGACCTGGCCCTTTACTATTCTAACACTAGTAGGTCTCGACCTGGCCCTTTACTATTCTAACACTAGTAGGTCTCGACCTGGCCCTTTACTATTCTAACACTAGTAGGTCTAGACCTGTCCCTTTACTATTCTAACACTAGTAGGTCCTTTACTATTCTAACACTAGTAGGTCTAGACCTGGCCCTTTACTATTCTAACACTAGTAGGTCTCGACCTGGCCCTTTACTATTCTAACACTAGTAGGCCCTTTACTATTCTAACACCAGTAGGCCCTTTACTATTCTAACACCAGTAGGTCTTGACCTGGCCCTTTAGTATTCTAACACTAGTAGGTCTAGACCTGGCCCTTTACTATTCTAACACTAGTAGGTCTCGACCTGGCCCTTTACTATTCTAACACTAGTAGGTCTCGACCTGGCCCTTTACTATTCTAACACTAGTAGGTCTCGACCTGGCCCTTTACTATTCTAACACTAGTAGGTCTAGACCTGTCCCTTTACTATTCTAACACTAGTAGGTCCTTTACTATTCTAACACTAGTAGGTCTAAACCTGGCCCTTTACTATTCTAACACTAGTAGGCCCTTTACTATTCTAACACTAGTAGGCCCTTTACTATTCTAACACTAGTAGGCCCTTTACTATTCTAACACTAGTAGGCCCTTTACTATTCTAACACTAGTAGGCCCTTTACTATTCTAACACTAGTAGGTCCTTTACTATTCTAACACTAGTAGGTCTAAACCTGGCCCTTTACTATAGTACAAAGTTCTCCTTTTGGCATTTACAATGAAGTTGGTACATCAAGCACGATTTCATAGTTTGTTCTTGTTGTCCTGTTCTGAAGTTGAATAGAGAGATACAGTAGCTACTGTAATAAATATGGATGTGCCTTGTAGCCATCATTGTTACACACTGCCATTTCTAATCTTGACTGCTCTAATGTCTAGCTACATAGTATGATGCCCCCCGGCCTTCTCCCTCGCCTCTCTTTTCCCCTCTTCTGCTCTCCTTTCCTCTCCCCCTCTGCTCTCCTTTCCCCTCTTCTGCTCTTCTTTCCCCTCTCCTTTTCTCTCCCCCTGTGCTCTTCTCCTCCCCCC
Source organism: Oncorhynchus kisutch (assembly GCF_002021735.2). Lineage (NCBI taxonomy): Eukaryota > Metazoa > Chordata > Actinopteri > Salmoniformes > Salmonidae > Oncorhynchus > Oncorhynchus kisutch. The sequence continues at coordinate 67,738,178 of NC_034192.2, forward strand.
TCTGCTCTCCTCCTCTCCCTCTCTCCTTTCGTATCTCTCTCTCCCCTTTTTTTCTCCCTGTCTCCCCTCCTTTTTTCTCCCTCTCCCACTCCTTTCCCCTCCCCCTCTGCACTTCTCTCCTTTCCTCTCCTCCTCTCCTTTCCCTTCCCCCTCTGCTATTCTCTTTTCCTCTCCCCCTCTGTCCTTACCCCTCCCCCATTCTCCCCCCCCCATTCTCATTTCCTCTCCCCCTCTGCACTTCTCTTCTTTCCTCTCCCCATTCTTCTCTCCTGTCCTCTCCTCCTTTTCTCTCCTTTCCCCTCCCCCTCTGCACTTCTCTCCTTTCCTCTCCTCCTCTTCTCTCCTTTCCTTTCCTCTCCTCCTCTTCTCTCCTTTCCTTTCCCCCTCTGCACTTCTCTTCTTTCCTTTCCCCCTCCCCCATTCTCTTTTCCTCTCCCCCTCTGCACTTCTCTTCTTTCCTCTTCCCCTCTGCTCTGCTCTCCCTGCTTTGTTTGTTTGCCTATTATGGGGGAAATCCTTAACTGAATTGCGTCAGAGCTACGTCAATGGCCTCTCAGTGCATTGATGCTGAGGATAGAGACGCCCATATTAATCTATGGGAGAAGAACGTAAAATCGGTTGCCATATGGTCCTGTCAAACCAACTGTCCCGACCCCGGTGTCTGATCTTCCCCGGGCAGTAGGCGCCGGTGACCCAGATCTGTCTCGTGCCCGACTGTGAAGGCAGAATCTCCGGTGGGTTATCAGCGGGGGGGATTCGGCTTGGAGCAGCGGTCTATCTCCGACTACGATGCCGTTCTCCCAGCCGCACGAACCCTGGGACAAAATGGAGGTGACCAGCGTTAGTAGTGAGGTTAGTTCACTATTATAGCTTCTGCATGGGATGGATGTTTATGTCCCAGCAAAATGTATGAAACTGCGACTGAGACTATATAACGGTGAGACAACATGCATGCTAAAGGAGCAGCTAGGCTAATGCTAGTGGTGCTGCTAAGCTAGCTGGCTAGCTGTCTGCCTGTTCCAGATTATTTATGCGAACTGTGTTTATTTTGAGGCAGCAACTGTTGTCCTTGATGAAATGTATCGGGTTCATATTGGGTTGTTTACCAAGCTGTTGAAACGGGCTGTTTTCACCAGTTCCTTCGGTCTGGAGTGGATGTTAGCTGTTGTTTTGTCCGTTCATTTATCAGGCTAGTAACGTTAACGCCTCAATTACTTGCGGCTGTCACTGCGTTAGCTATAAAGTCAGTCTGTAACTACATCATTTATATTGTTAGGTAAACCATCCGCGTGTTTCGACGTGCTGGGGACTGTTTCCCAGACATGAAACTGTAATGCACTAGTGTTGACGTTGTAGCTGCCAGCAGTCACCGGTCCCACCGCGCCGTTCAGACACGGCTGGTTGGCCGGTCATCATGGCTGCAAGGGTCCAGATTTGGTCAAATTCACGTCAGATTGGACTTGTTATGAGAAGGAGGTGAGGGATAGAGTTAGCTGAAATGCAACAAAATTCTTTTACTTTTGACATTGTATTTTTTTTCATATATATATATATATATATATATATATATATATATATATATATATATATATATATATATATATTACTGCTCAAAAAAATAAAGGGAACACTTAAACAACACAATGTAACTCCAAGTCAATCACACTTCTGTGAAATCAAACTGTCCACGTAGGAAGCAACACTGATTGACAATATATTTCACATGCTGTTGCGCAAATGGATAGAGGCTGGTGGATAGAGGCTGTTGTATCTGGTGTTCCTGGTGGAGGATAGTAGAGGATGGTGTATCTGGTATAGGCTGATGTTCCTGGTGGAGGATAGTAGAGGCTGGTGTGCCTGGTGGAGGATAGTAGAGGCTGGTGTGCCTGGTAGAGGATAGTAGAGGCTGGTGCATCTGGTAGAGGCTGGTGTGCCTGGTGGAGGATAGTAGAGGCTGGTGTATCTGGAAGAGGCTGGTGTTCCTGTTGGAGGATAGTAGAGGCTTGTGTTCCTGTTGGAGGATAGTAGAGGCTGGTGTTCCTGGTGGAGGATAGTAGAGGCTGGTGTTCCTGGTAGAGGCAGGTGTTCCTGGTAGAGGATAGTAGAGGCTGGTGTTCCTGGTGGAGGATAGTAGAGGCTGGTGTTCCTGGTAGAGGCTGGTGTTCCTGGTAGAGGATAGTAGAGGCTGGTGTTCCTGGTAGAGGCTGGTGTTCCTGGTGGAGGATAGTAGAGGCTGGTGTTCCTGGTGGAGGATAGTAGAGGCTGGTGTTCCTGGTAGAGGCTGGTGTTCCCGGTAGAGGATAGTAGAGGCTAGTGTTCCCGGTGGAGGCTGGTGTTCCTGGTGGAGGATAGTAGAGGCTGGTGTTCCTGGTGGAGGATAGTAGAGGCTGGTGTTCCTGGTGGAGAATAGTAGAGGCTGGTGTTCCTGGTGGAGGATAGTAGAGGCTGGTGTTCCGGGTAGAGGATAGTAGAGGCTGGTGTGCATGGTGGAGGATAGTAGAGGCTGGTGTGCATGGTGGAGGATAGTAGAGGCTGGTGTTCCTGGTGGAGGATAGTAGAGGCTGGTGTTCCTGGTGGAGGATAGTAGAGGCTGGTGTTCCTGGTGGAGGATAGTAGAGGCTGGTGTTCCTGGTGGAGGATAGTAGAGGCTGGTGTTCCTGGTGGAGGATAGTAGAGGCTGGTGTTCCTGGTGGAGGATAGTAGAGGCTGGTGGAGGCTGGTGTTCCTGGTGGAGAATAGTAGAGGCTGATGTTCCTGGCAGGGGATAGAAGAGATTGGTGTATCTGGTGGAGGCTGGTGTTCCTGGTGGAGGCTGGTGTTCCTGGTGGAGACTGGTGTTCCTGGTTGAGGCTGGTGTTCCTGGTTGAGGCTGGTGGAGGCTGGTGTTCCTGGTGGAGGCTGGTGTTCCTGGTGGAGGCTGGTGTTCCTGGTGGAGGCTGGTGTTCCTGGTGGAGGCTGGTGTTCCTGGTTGAGGCTGGTGTTCCTGGTTGAGGCTGGTGTTCCTGGTGGAGGCTGGTGTTCCTGGTGGAGGCTGGTGTTCCTGGTGGAGGCTGGTGTTCCTGGTGGAGGCTGGTGTATCTGGTGGAGGATAGTATGGGCTGGTGTTCCTGGTGGAGGATAGTAGAGGCTGGTCTGTCTGGTAGAGGCTGGTCTGTCTGATAGAGGCTGGTGTTCCTGGTTGAGGCTGGTGTTCCTGGTTGAGGCTGGTGTTCCTGGTTGAGGCTGGTGGAGGCTGGTGGTTCCTGGTGGAGGCTGGTGTATCTGGTAGGGGCTGGTGTTCCTGGTGGAGGATAGTAGAGGCTGGTCTGTCTGGTAGAGAATGGTCTGTCTGGTAGAGGCTTGTGTTCCTGGTGGAGGCTGGTGTTCCTGGTGGAGGCTGGTGTTCCTGGTGGAGGCTGGTGTTCCTGGTGGAGGCTGGTGTTCCTGGTGGAGGCTGGTGTTCCTGGTGGAGGATAGTAGAGGCTGGTGTTCCTGGTGGAGGATAGTAGAGGCTGGTGTTCCTGGTGGAGTATAGTAGAGGCTGCTCTGTCTGGTGTATCTGGAGAGAATAGTAGAGACTGGTGTACCTGGTAGAGGCTGGTGTATTTAAAGGATAGTAGTGTCTTGTGTTTCCGGTAGAGTCATATTTTTTGAGATTATGTGGGCTTTATAAATAAATAAATAATAAAATACATAGTTTGAAGTACAAACATCATTGTGGCAATACATATCTTGCAGTAGGACAAAATAATATTAATCTCCAGAGTAGACAGGATAAATGTTGAGGTTTTATGTTCTCTTTACTTCTAAATTAGTCCTGAAGATATAGACCTAGATCTTGACAATATCCAAAACTACTAACAATAAATTCAATTTTTACAAATTCAGCCATTTTAAAATTGTGAAGTCATATCTTTTTACACAATACCACAACTAAGTTTTCCAATTTGGGAGGGAAAGTAGATGAAGCTTTCAATAATTTACTGTGTATTTCAGATGGAATCGAGGCATTACAATGTACCAGAGGACACCAACATAGAGCTCCTTCTGCTACAGTATGTACTTACAGAAAACTCACCTTCCAGATGTGTAGCTGTGAAGACTGAGACGGTGTTCATTCTTTACAGTCTAGAACCTTGGAGAAGGGGAGGGTGCTAAGCTGACGTCTGGAATTGTTTTAAGATAGTCATACTATGGATAATTTTGTTATTTGATTTGGAATTTTAGGACCCTTTCAGGAATCAAAAAATGATTTGATCAAACATTGATGTTCATCTTTTCTACTAAACCACATAGAAACCCATTGAATAACACATTCAGAAATGGCAGAAAGGACAGTCAGAATATAAATAATAAGATACAAGGTTTTGAAGTATCAATATTTTTTACACATTTCACCTCAAAACTACCATCATAATTCCATTTGTTTAAAAAAGACCTGGTACCGGTTACCTTCAGAGGAGTCCTGTGACACTTGTTTGTAGCCCAAACGGTGTGGACACTACCAAACGGTGTGGACACTACCAAACGGTGTGGACACTACCAAACGGTGTGGACACTACCAAACGGTGTGGACACTACCAAACGGTGTGGACACTACCAAACGGTGTGGACACTACCAAACGGTGTGGACACTACCAAACGGTGTGTGTGGACACCAAACAGACATTGGCACATCGACGGTACTGAATTCAGAGAAGTCCCTGAACGGAGAGGTTAGTGTATCTGGTAGAGGCTGGACGGAGAACGGAGAGGTTAGTGTATCTGGTAGAGGCTGAACGGAGAGGTTAGTGTATCTGGTAGAGGCTGGACGGAGAACGGAGAGGTTAGTGTATCTGGTAGAGGCGGAACGGAGATGTTAGTGTATCTGGTAGAGGCTGGACGGAGAACGGAGAACACCATCATGTTCGTGAGAGTCTCCCCTTTCCGTAGAGTGGTCATAATAGATTCGGACGCTACAGATGTTTTTGTGAGAAGATATTCGGGATGTCTCCTGGTCTGACAAACACCACTCTAGTTCTGCCATCTTTCAGCCTGGAAGTGAGACATTGTCAGATGCCTATGTCTTGAGACTCATCCAATGCAAAAAAAAACATATCCCTAGCTTAAACTGACAGATTTTTTTATGAGGATTGTTTTGTTATGCACAGGTGCGTCAATCGACTCTAGGGGGTTTGAATGTTGATCTGACGTCATAATAACAGGGTCATAGCTGCAGTCATTGGCTGTGCTGGAGCAGTAAGACAAACTGTAGACGAACGTCGGGGTGTGAAGTCAGGGGAGGTGCATCTGGGACAGCAGTCGGACACGGTTGTTACCTACGGTTACCCACATCAAGGCTCCATGTACATGGCAGTGTTGCCCTTGTTTGAGTAACTGCAGCGACTTGAGGCGACTTCATAAAAAAGCAGCATTTGTGGGTTCGATTACAGGCTCAAAATGGCCAGAAACAAAGAACTTTCTTCTGAAACTCATCAGTCTATTCTTGTTCTGAGAAATGAAGGCTATTCCATGTGAGAAATTGTCAAGAAACGGAAGAACTCATACAACGCTGTGTACTACTCCCTTCATAGAACAGCGCAAACTGTCTATAACCAGAATAGAAAGAGGAGTGGGAGGCCCCGGTGCATAACTGAGCAAGAGGACAAGTACATAAGAGTCTAGTTTGAGAAACAGACGCCTCACAAGTCCTCAACTGGCAGCTTCATTAAATAGTACCCGCAAAACACCCGTCTCAACGTCAACAGTGAAGAGGTGACTCCGGGATGCTGGCCATGTAGGCAGAGTTCCTCTGTCCAATGTCTGTGTTCCTTTGCCCATCTTAATAAAAAAAATGTATTGGCCAGTCTGAGATATGGCTTTTTCTTTGCAACTCTGCCAGAAGGCCAGCATTCCAGGGTTGTCTATTCACTGTTGACGTTGAGACTGGTGATTTGCGGGTACTACTGGAGTCAGGAGGAGTGGAGACTCTGAGTCAGGCCTTCATGGTCGAATTGCTGCAAAGAAACCACCACTAAAGGACACCAATGATAAGAAGAGACTTGCTTGGGCCAAGAAACACGAGCAATGGACTTTAGACCGGTGGAAATTTGTCATTTGATCTGGAGTCCAAATTTGAGATTTTTGGTTCCAACTGCCGTGTCTTTGTGAGATGCAGTGTGGGTGAACAGATGATCTCCGCATGTGTGTTTCCAGCTGTAAAGAATGGAGGAGGAGGTGTTTAGTGGGGGGTGCTTTGCTGGTGACACTGTCAGTGATTTATTTAGAATTCAAGCACACTTAACCAGCATGGCTACCACAGCATTTTGCAGCGATACGCCATCCCATCTGGTTTGGGCTTAGTATTTGTTTTTCAACAGGATAATGACCCAAAACACCTCCAGGCTGTGTAAGGGCCATTTGACCAAGAAGCAGAGTGATGGCGTGCTGCATCAGATGACCTGGCCTTCACAACCACCCGACCTCAACCAAATGTATATGGTTTGGGATAAGTCGGACTGCAGAGTGAAGGAAAAGCAGCCAACAAGTGCTCAGCATATGTGGGTACTCCTTCAAGACTGGTGAAAAAGCATTCCAGGTGAAGCTGGTTGAGAGAATGCCAAGAGTGTGCATAGCTGTCATCAAGGCAAAGGGTGGCAATATGAAGAATCTCAAATATAAAATATATTTTGATTTAACACTATTGGTTACTTCATAGTTTTGATGTCTAAACTATTATTCTACAATGTAAAAATAAAGAAACACCCTTGAATGAGTAGGTGTTCTAAAACTGTTGACCGGTAGTGAATATTACAGTGCCCTTGGAAAGTATTCAGACACTAACTTTTTCCACATTTTGTTACGTTATTCTAAAATTGATTTTAAATCGTTTTCCCCCTCAATCTACTCACAATACCCCATAATGACAAAGCAAAAACAGGTTCAGAAATTTGTGCAAATGTGTATGTATAAAAATAAATCACATTAACATAAGTATTTAGATCCTTTACTCTGTACTTTGATGAAGCACCTTTGGCAGCGTTTACAGCCTCAAGTCTTCTTGGGTATGGCACTACAAGCTTGGCACAGCTCTATTTGGGGAGTTTCTCTTCTCTGAAGATCCTATCAAGCTCTGTCAGGTTGGATGGGGAGCGCCATTGCACAGCTATTTTCAGGTCTCCAGAGATGTTTGATCGGGTTCAAGTCCAGGCTCTGGCTGGGACACTCAAGGACATTCAGAGACTTGTCACGAAGCCACTCCTGTGTTGTCTTGGCTTTGTGCTTAGGGTTGTTGTCCTGTTGGAAGGTGAACATTTGCCTCAGTCTGAGGTCCTGAGCAGATTTTCATCAAGGATCTCTCTGTACTTTGCACCATTCACCTTTCCCTCGATCCTGACTAGCCTCCCAGTCCCTGCCGTTGAAAAACAACCCCACAACATGCTGCCACCACCATGCTTCACTGTAGGGATGGTGCCAGGTTTCTTCCAGATGTGACGCTTGGCATTCAGGCCAAAGAGTTCCATCTTGGTTTCATCAGATCAGAGAATCTTGTTTCTAATTGTCTGAGAGTCCTTTAGGTGCCTTTTGTCAAACTCCAAGCCGGCTGCCGTGCCTTTTACTGAAGAGTGGCTTCTGTCTGGACAGTCTACCATAAAGGCCTGATTGGTGGAGTGCTGCGGAGATGATTGTCCTTCTGGAATGTCCTCCCATCTCCACAGAGGAACTCTGGAGTGCTGTCATAGTGACCATCCCCGATTGATCAGTTCATCTGGGCGGCCAGCTCTAGGAAGAGTCTTGGTTGTTCCAAACTTCTTCCATTTAATAATGATGGAGGCCATTGTGTTCTTGGGGACCTTCAATGCTGCAGACATTTTTTGGTACCCTTCCCCAGATCTGTGCCTGGACACAATCCTGTCTCTGAGCGCTATGGACATTTCCTTCGACCTCATGGCTTGGTTTTTGCTTTAACATGCGCTGTCAACTGTGGGACCTTATATAGACAGGTGTGTGCCTTTCCAAATCATGTCCAACCAATAAAATTTTCCACAGGTGGACTCCAATCAAGTTGTAGAAACATTAAGGATAATCAATGGAAACAGGATGCACCTGGGCTCAATTTCGAGTCTCATAGCAAAGGGACTGAATACTAATGTGCATTTTTTTATATTTTTGCAAAACAAATTCAAACCTGTTTCTGCTTTGTCATTATGGGGTATTGTATGAGGGAAAACATGTATTTAATCCATTTTAACTAAATGTAATAAAAGTGGTCTGAATACTTTCCCGAATGTGCTGTAGTTGGCAATAGAAGTACATTTTTTTGGTTAGTATCATTTGCATTTAGCTTTATATACAGTGCCTTGCGAAAGTATTCGGCCCCCTTGAACTTTGCGACCTTTTGCCACATTTCAGGCTTCAAACATAAAGATATAAAACTGTATTTTTTTGTGAAGAATCAACAAGTGAGACACAATCATGAAGTGGAACGACATTTATTGGATATTTCAAACTTTTTTAACAAATCAAAAACTGAAAAATTGGGCGTGCAAAATTATTCAGCCCCTTTACTTTCAGTGCAGCAAACTCTCTCCAGAAGTTCAGTGAGGATCTCTGAATGATCCAATGTTGACCTAAATGACTAATGATGATAAATACAATCCACCTGTGTGTAATCAAGTCTCCGTATAAATGCACCTGCACTGTGATAGTCTCAGAGGTCCATTAAAAGCGCAGAGAGCATCATGAAGAACAAGGAACACACCAGGCAGGTCCGAGATACTGAAGTTTAAAGCCGGATTTGGATACAAAAAGATTTCCCAAGCTTTAAACATCCCAAGGAGCACTGTGCAAGCGATAATATTGAAATGGAAGGAGTATCAGACCACTGCAAATCTACCAAAACCTGGCCGTCCCTCTAAACTTTCAGCTCATACAAGGAGAAGACTGATCAGAGATGCAGCCAAGAGGCCCATGATCACTCTGGATGAACTGCAGAGATCTACAGCTGAGGTGGGAGACTCTGTCCATAGGACAACAATCAGTCGTATATTGCACAAATATGGCCTTTATGGAAGAGTGGCAAGAAGAAAGCCATTTCTTAAAGATATCCATAAAAAGTGTCGTTTAAAGTTTGCCACAAGCCACCTGGGAGACACACCAAACATGTGGAAGAAGGTGCTCTGGTCAGATGAAACCAAAATTGAACTTTTTGGCAACAATGCAAAACGTTATGTTTGGCATAAAAGCAACACAGCTCATCACCCTGAACACACCATCCCCACTGTCAAACATGGTGGTGGCAGCATCATGGTTTGGGCCTGCTTTTCTTCAGCAGGGACAGGGAAGATGGTTAAAATTGATGGGAAGATGGATGGAGCCAAATACAGGACCATTCTGGAAGAAAACCTGATGGAGTCTGCAAAAGACCTGAGACTGGGACGGAGATTTGTCTTCCAACAAGACAATGATCCAAAACATAAATCAAAATCTACAATGGAAGGGTTCAAAAATAAACATATCCAGGTGTTAGAATGGCCAAGTCAAAGTCCAGACCTGAATCCAATCGAGAATCTGTGGAAAGAACTGAAAACTGCTGTTCACAAATGCTCTCCATCCAACCTCACTGAGCTCGAGCTGTTTTGCAAGGAGGAATGGGAAAAAATGTCAGTCTCTCGATGTGCAAAACTGATAGAGACATACCCCAAGCGACTTACAGCTGTAATCGCAGCAAAAGGTGGCGCTACAAAGTATTAACTTAAGGTGGCTGAATAATTTTGCACGCCCAATTTTCTTTTTTAAAGTTTGAAATATCCAATAAATGTCATTCCACTTCGTGATTGTGTCCCACTTGTTGTTGATTCTTCACAAAAAAATACAGTTTTATATCTTTATGTTTGAAGCCTGAAATGTGGCAAAAGGTCGCAAAGTTCAAGGGGGCCGAATACTTACTCAAAGCAATGTATATATAATTTTGGTTAACCCGATGACAATGATTTTGAGGTATGAAGATGTTATCAATTAAATGAAGCTTTCACAAAAATGTACATATGAAAACCATAACTTGCACGCACGCAGATTGGTGAAATGGTAAGATAAATTGGCATTCCACATGAGAAAGGCTGCAGTCTCCTCGTGTAGCCTTTTACCGGCAACTTCAGGAATAATGGCAGAATCTGCAAAAGCAAGCAGGAGGAGAATAGTTGGGTCAAGTTTTTTTCTTCTGGTCATCTAGATCTCTAACTCCCTCTTGGGGAATTTGTCTCATTTCATCAAACCATAAGCTTTAAGCATCAGTCAAGCTCAATGCATATTTCTTATGAAACACATAGGGTGTGTCTGTATATGGAAAAATACTCATTTAAAAATGTCCGATTGGTTGAATGAACAGGCGACTTTCGGTGGACTAAGATTTTATTTTGTCGGGAACAGCTCTTGTTGTCACTGACTTAACCAAATTGACCTGCTGGAACGCTCCCATCGTGTTGTGTGTCAGCTCTGTAGATGTTGATGTGTGATTTGTATTGTGTTGATGTGGTTGTTTACTGTGTGTGTGTTCCAGGTTAATGGTCACCAGATCCTGGATGAGCCCATGGACGAGGGAGAGTCTTTTACTCATTGTGTGAGTAACATGGAGCGTGTGTCACTGTGTGAGGAACATGGGGGGTGTGTGTCTCACTGTGTGAGGAACATGGGGGGGGTGTGTGTCTCACTGTGTGAGGAACATGGGGGGGTGTGTGTCTCACTGTGTGAGGAACATGGGGGGGGGGGGGGGGTCTCACTGTGTGAGGAACATGGGGGGGGGGGGGGGGGGTGTGTCTCACTGTGTGAGGAACATGGGGGGGTGTGTGTCTCACTGTGTGAGGAACATGGGGGGGGGGGGTGTGTGTGTCTCACTGTGTGAGGAACATGGGGGGGTGTGTCTCACTGTGTGAGGAACATGGGGGGGTGTCTCACTGTGTGAGGAACATGGGGGGGGTGTGTCTCACTGTGTGAGGAACATGGGGGGTGTGTGTCTCACTGTGTGAGGAACATGGGGGGTGTGTGTCTCACTGTGTGAGGAACATGGGGGGTGTGTGGCTCACTGTGTGAGGAAGATGGGGGGTGTGTGGCTCACTGTGTGAGGAAGATGGGGGGTGTGTGGCTCACTGTGTGAGGAACATGGGGGGGGGTGTGTCTCACTGTGTGAGGAACATGGGGGGGTGTCTCACTGTGTGAGGAACATGGGGGGGGTGTCTCACTGTGTGAGGAACATGGGGGGGTGTGTCTCACTGTGTGAGGAACATGGGGGGGGGTGTGTCTCACTGTGTGAGGAACATGGGGGGGGGTGTGTCTCGCTGTGTGAGGAACATGGGGGGGTGTGTCTCGCTGTGTGAGGAACATGGGGGGGTGTGTGTCTCACTGTGTGAGGAACATGGGGGGGGTGTGTATGTGTCTCACTGTGTGAGGAACATGGGGGGGGTGTGTCTCACTGTGTGAGGAACATGGGGGGTGTGTGTCTCACTGTGTGAGGAACATGGGGGGGGGGTGTCTCACTGTGTCAGGAACATGGGGGGGTGTGTCTCACTGTGTGAGGAACATGGGGGGGTGTGTCTCACTGTGTGAGGAACATGGGGGGGTGTGTCTCACTGTGTGAGGAACATGGGGGGGGTGTGTCTCACTGTGTGAGGAACATGGGGGGTGTGTGTCTCACTGTGTGAGGAACATGGGGGGTGTGTGTCTCACTGTGTGAGGAACATGGGGGGTGTGTGTCTCACTGTGTGAGGAACATGGGGGGTGTGTGTCTCACTGTGTGAGGAACATGGGGGGGGTGTCTCACTGTGTGAGGAACATGGGGGGGTGTGTCTCACTGTGTGAGGAACATGGGGGGGTGTGTGTCTCACTGTGTGAGGAACATGGGGGGGGGGGGTGTATGTGTCTCACTGTGTGAGGAACATGGGGGGGGTGTCTCACTGTGAGGAACATGGGGGGGTGTGTCTCACTGTGTGAGGAACATGGGGGGGTGTGTGTCTCACTGTGTGAGGAACATGGGGGGGTGTGTGTCTCACTGTGTGAGGAACATGGGGGGGGGGTGTGTGTGTATGTGTCTCACTGTGTGAGGAACATGGGGGGGGTGTGTCTCACTGTGTGAGGAACATGGGGGGGGGTGTCTCACTGTGTGAGGAACATGGGGGGGTGTGTCTCACTGTGTGAGGAACATGGGGGGGGTGTGTCTCACTGTGTGAGGAACATGGGGGGTGTGTGTCTCACTGTGTGAGGAACATGGGGGGTGTGCATCTCACTGTGTGAGGAACATGGGGGGTGTGTGTCTCACTGTGTGAGGAACATGGGGGGGGTGTGGCTCACTGTGTGAGGAAGATGGGGGGTGTGTGTCTCACTGTGTGAGGAAGATGGGGGGTGTGTGTCTCACTGTGTGAGGAACATGGGGGGGTGTCTCACTGTGTGAGGAACATGGGGGGGTGTCTCACTGTGTGAGGAACATGGGGGGGGTGTCTCACTGTGTGAGGAACATGGGGGGGGTGTCTCACTGTGTGAGGAACATGGGGGGGGTGTGTCTCACTGTGTCAGGTACATGGGGGGGGGTGTCTCACTGTGTGAGGAACATGGGGGGGTGTGTCTCACTGTGTGAGGAACATGGGGGGGGTGTCTCACTGTGTGAGGAACATGGGGGGTGTGTGTCTCACTGTGTGAGGAACATGGGGGGGTGTCTCACTGTGTGAGGAACATGGGGGGGTGTGTCTCACTGTGTGAGGAACATGGGGGGGTGTGTGTCTCACTGTGTGAGGAACATGGGAGGTGTGTGTCTCACTGTGTGAGGGCCATGGGGGGGGGGGTGTCTCACTGTGTGAGGAACATGGGGGGTGTTTGTCTCACTGTGTGAGGAACATGGGGGGGGGGGGGTCTCACTGTGTGAGGAACATGGGGAGTGTGTGTGTGTGTGTGTGTGTCTCACTGTGAGGAACATGGGGGGTGTGTGTATGTGTCTCACTATGGGGGGTGTGTGTATGTGTCTCACTGTGTGAGGAACATGGGGGGGTAGGTGTGTGTGTGTATCTCACTGTGTGAGGAACATGGGGGGGGTGTCTCACTGTGTGAGGAACATGGGGGGTGTGTGTCTCACTGTGTGAGGAACATGGGGGGTGTCTCACTGTGTGAGGAACATGGGGGGGGTGTGTCTCACTGTGTGAGGAACATGGGGGGTGTCTCACTGTGTGAGGGACATGGGGGGTGTCTCACTGTGTGAGGAACATGGGGGGTGAGTCTCACTGTGTGAGGAACATGGGGGGTGTGTCTCACTGTGTGAGGAACATGGGGGGGGTGTCTCACTGTGTGAGGAACATGGGGGGTGTCTCACTGTGTGAGGAACATGGGGTGTGTGTCTCACTGTGTGAGGAACATGGGGGGTGTGTCTCACTGTGTGTGGAACATGGGGGGTGTGTGTCTCACTGTGTGAGGAACATGGGGGGTGTGTGTCACTGTGTGAGGAACATGGGGGGTGTGTCTCACTGTGTGAGGAACATGGGGGGGGTGTCTCACTGTGTGAGGAACATGGGGTGTGTGTCTCACTGTGTGAGGAACATGGGGTGTGTGTCTCACTGTGTGTGGAACATGGGGGGTGTGTGTCTCACTGTGTGAGGAACATGGGGTGTGTGTCTCACTGTGTGAGGAACATGGGGGGTGTGTCTCACTGTGTGTGGAACATGGGGGGGGTGTGTCTCACTGTGTGAGGAACATGGGGGGTGTGTGTCACTGTGTGAGGAACATGGGGGGTGTGAGTCTCACTGTGTGAGAGGTAGAGGATAGTGTTCCTGGTAGAGGATAGTGTTCCTGGTAGAGGATAGTGTTCCTGGTAGAGGATAGTGTTCCTGGTAGAGGATAGTGTACCTGGTAGAGGATAGTGTTCCTGGTAGAGGATAGTGTACCTGGTAGAGGATAGTAGAGGATAGTGTTCCTGGTAGAGGATAGTGTTCCTGGTAGAGGATAGTGTTCCTGGTAGAGGATAGTGTACCTGGTAGAGGATAGTGTACCTGGTAGAGGATAGTGTACCTGGTAGAGGATAGTGTACCTGGTAGAGGATAGTGTACCTGGTAGAGGATAGTGTACCTGGTAGAGGATCGTGTTCCTGGTAGAGGATAGTGTTCCTGGTAGAGGATAGTGTACCTGGTAGAGGATAGTAGAGGATAGTGTTCCTGGTAGAGGATAGTGTTCCTGGTAGAGGATAGTGTTCCTGGTAGAGGATAGTGTTCCTGGTAGAGGATAGTGTACCTGGTAGAGGATAGTAGAGGATAGTGTTCCTGGTAGAGGATAGTGTTCCTGGTAGAGGATAGTGTTCCTGGTAGAGGATAGTGTTCCTGGTAGAGGATAGTAGAGGATAGTGTTCCTGGTAGAGGATAGTGTTCCTGGTAGAGGATAGTGTTCCTGGTAGAGGATAGTGTACCTGGTAGAGGATAGTGTACCTGGTAGAGGATAGTGTACCTGGTAGAGGATAGTGTACCTGGTAGAGGATAGTGTTCCTGGTAGAGGTTGTGTATATGTTAAATGCAAAAAAAAGATCAAATAAAAACAGAATACATTTAGAATCAGTAGATAGGCTCGGTGCTAAAATCACTTTCCAGATTAGGACTTGAAGAAAAACAGTATTCAGAAATGGGTTTTATGTCCCGTTTCAAAGGTTCCAATTAATGGGGTGACTCTCAGATGTTCAAGGAGAGAATCCGTAGAAGGGGCATGAGAGGTCCCTCAGTCTATTCTAGACTGTAAAGACTATGAGGAGGATTCTGGAGTCGATCCACTAGTTGACTGGAGGCCAGTTCAGTAAGGATGGGGGTGATGTGGGCGGACGTCTTGGTCCTGGTCAGGCTGCACTATTCTGGAGAATGTCTTTATTTTATTGAACCTTTATTTAACTCGCAAGTCAGTTAAGAGCAAATTCTTATCTACAATGACGGCCTACCCTGGCCAAACCCAGACTGCACTGGGCCAGTTGTGCACCCCCCTATGGGACTCCCAATCACGGGCGGATGTGATACAGCCTGGATTCGAACCAGGGGCGGTAGTGACTCCTCTTGCACTGGGATGAAGTGTGTTAGACTGCTGCGCCACTCTGAAGTGATTTGCCCCTGAACAGAGCTGTAGTCAATCCGGGAAAACATTTAGGTGTGGGCTAGTTTCTCTGCATCTGGCTGGGAGAGTGATAGTTTGGCCCGGGCAATGTGTGGATACGGTTTATATGGGCATCACAGGACAGAGAAGGGTCAAAGTTGACTCCCTAGTTGGAGAGGGTGGATGGCTTGACCGTCGATTGTAGGGCAGATGTTCCTGGTGACCTACTTGAATAAGGGGTTGTATGTGCGTATATATTTTGTGTGTGCATGCAGTACTAACTGTTTGTGTGTGTGTGTGTAGGACGAGGTTACGTCATATTCAGAGATCCATATCACCCACCATGTGAAGGAGGGCTGTGAGAAGGCTGACCCGAGGCAGTTTGAGCTGCTTAAGGTCCTGGGACAGGGTTCCTTCGGGAAGGTTTTTCTGGTCCGGAAGGTCACGGGTCCAGATGCGGGTCAGTTATATGCAATGAAAGTCCTCAAGAAGGCTTCGTTGAAAGGTAACAGTCCAGTTATCATCATGCATGTTCTCTCAGATGGTCTCTCGGACACTATGCTCACTTCAATGCTTTATAGATGCATATCATATTGTAGAAACTAATGGCCCTGTTTGTCTGGAATTTCATGTGTGTCTGTGTGTGTGTGTCTGTTGCCCTGTGCCTCGGTCTGTCACCCTGTATCTGTCTCTCTCTCTTTGTCTGTCCAGTCAGGGACAGAGTTCGCACCAAGATGGAGCGAGACATTTTAGTGGAGGTCAATCACCCCTTCATAGTCAAGTTGCACTACGGTTAGTTTGATCTTTAACCCCTGACCCTTCACCTCTACCCTCTCCCCTTCATAGTCAAGTTGCATTACGGTTAGTCACTCTGTCATTGTTCTGACTATAGAGGTGTCTAATGCTTCTTGTCTCTCAGCCTTCCAGACCGAAGGGAAGCTCTATTTAATCCTGGACTTTCTCAGGGGAGGAGACGTCTTCACGCGCTTATCCAAAGAGGTGAGACACCTTTCTACTGCTATAGTCTGTTCTAAATAATATCCCAAGATGATGTTCACTTTGCTTTTGACTGCATTTAAATATATACGGTCAATGGCCAGTTTATTAGGTACACCCATCTACTACTGGGTAGGATCCCCTTTTGCTTCCAGAGCAGTCAGAATTCTTTGGGGCATGGATTCTACAAGATGTCGCGTTCAAACAATGCTAGCGTGTGCCAGGACAACATTCCCCACGCCATTACACCACCCCCACCAGCCTGTACCGTTGACACCAGGCAGGATGGGGCCATGGACTGCTTACGCCAAATCCTGACTCTCAGCACGATGCAACAGGAACCAGGATTCATCGCACCAGGCAATGTTTTTCCAGTCCTCAATTGTCCAGTGTGGGTGATCACTTGCCAACTATAAGAGTGGATCCCGGTGTGGTCGTCTGGATCCCGGTGTGGTCGTCTGGATCCCGGTGTGGTCGTCTGGATCCCGGTGTGGTCGTCTGGAACCCGGTGCAATATCCCATCTGTGATAAGCACCGATGAGTTGTGCATTCCGCGATGCTGTTCTGCACACCACTGTTGTACCGCAGCGTTATTTGCCTGTTTGTGACTCGCCTGTTAGCTTGCACGATTCTTTTCATTCTCCTTTGGCCTCTCATCAATGGGCTGTTTTCGCCCACAGGACTGCCGTTGGCTAGGTGTTTTGTGTTTGTCGCTCCATTCTCGGGTAAACCCTAGGCACTGTTGTGTGTGTAAAAAGGCCAGGAGACCGGCTCCGAGTCGCTTAGGTCACTCGTTTTTCCCATTCTAACGTTCAGTCGAACAGTGATTGAATGGCTCGATGACTCACTGTCTGTAGGAGCTCACCATTATCATGAACGGGGGTGGTGTACCTAATAAGCTGGCCACAGTGTATAATGCTAGAAAGAATATGGCTGTATTTACATGTGTAAATAGTATTATTTATATCATGTTTTGACTAACTGCATTCAGGAATGTAACATTATAATGTGTTGCCTATGACTCTTCCCTCCGAGGCCAGACAGTAAATGTGTCCAGTTCTCACTAGGTTATGTTTACAGAGGAAGATGTCAAATTCTACCTAGCAGAGCTGGCTCTGGCCCTCGACCACCTGCACCATCTGGGCATAGTTTACAGAGACCTCAAACCAGAGAAGTATGTACCATAATCCCTAACACTCCTAGTCTTTCTGCCTCTAACTCTAGTGATTTAAACCCCTACATGGTTGGGGTGTTGCTGGTGACGGGTTAGGGTGGTTGGGGTGTTGCTGGTGACAGGTTAGGGTGGTTGTGATGTTTCTGGTGACAGGTTAGGGTTAGGGTGGTTGGGGTGTTTCTGGTGACAGGTTAGGGTGGTTGGGGTGTTGCTGGTGACAGGTTAGGGTGGTTGGGGTGTTGCTGGTGACAGGTTAGGGTGGTTGGGGTGTTGCTGGTGACAGGTTAGGGTGGTTGGGGTGTTGCTGGTGACAGGTTAGGGTGGTTGGGGTGTTGCTGGTGACAGGTTAGGGTGGTTGGGGTGTTTCTGGTGACAGGTTGGGGTGTTTCTGGTGACTGGTTGGGGTGTTTCTGGTGACAGGTTAGGGTGGTTGGGGTGTTGCTGGTGACAGGTTGGGGTGTTGCTGGTGACAGGTTGGGGTGTTGCTGGTGACAGGTTGGGGTGTTGCTGGTGACAGGTTGGGGTGTTGCTGGTGACAGGTTGGGGTGTTGCTGGTGACAGGTTAGGGTGTTGCTGGTGACAGGTTAGGGTGTTGCTGGTGACAGGTTAGGGTGTTGCTGGTGACAGTTTAGGGTGTTGCTGGTGACAGGTTAGGGTGTTGCTGGTGACAGGTTAGGGTGGTTGGGGTGTTGCTGGTGACAGGTTAGGGTTAGGGTGGTTGGGGTGTTTCTGGTGACAGGTTAGGGTGGTTGGGGTGTTGCTGGTGACAGGTTAGGGTGGTTGGGGTGTTGCTGGTGACAGGTTAGGGTGGTTGGGGTGTTTCTGGTGACAGGTTGGGGTGTTTCTGGTGAATGGTTGGGGTGTTTCTGGTGACAGGTTAGGGTGGTTGGGGTGTTGCTGGTGACAGGTTAGGGTGGTTGGGGTGTTGCTGGTGACAGGTTGGGGTGTTGCTGGTGACAGGTTAGGGTGTTGCTGGTGACAGGTTAGGGTGTTGCTGGTGACAGGTTAGGGTGTTGCTGGTGACAGGTTAGGGTGTTGCTGGTGACAGGTTAGGGTGTTGCTGGTGACAGGTTAGGGTGTTGCTGGTGACAGGTTAGGGTGTTGCTGGTGACAGGTTAGGGTGTTGCTGGTGACAGGTTAGGGTGTTGCTGGTGACAGGTTAGGGTGTTGCTGGTGACAGGTTAGGGTGTTGCTGGTGACAGGTTAGGGTGTTGCTGGTGACAGGTTAGGGTGTTGCTGGTGACAGGTTAGGGTGTTGCTGGTGACAGGTTAGGTGTTGCTGGTGACAGGTTGGGGTGTTTCTGGTGACAGGTGGGTGTTTCTGGTGACAGGTAGGGTGGTTGGGGTGTTTCTGGTGACAGGTTTGGGTGTTGCTGGTGACAGGTTAGGGTGGTTGGGGTGTTGCTGGTGACAGGTTGGGGTGTTTCTGGTGACTGGTTGGGGTGTTTCTGGTGACTGGTTGGGGTGTTTCTGGTGACAGGTTAGGGTGGTTGGGGTCTTTCTGGTGACAGGTTAGGTGGTTGGGGTGTTGCTGGGGCCAGGTTGGGGTGTTTCTGGGTGACATGTTAGGGTGGTTGGGTGTTTCTGGTGACAGGTTAGGGTGGTTGGGGGTGTTCTGGTGACAGGTTGGGGTGTTTCTGGTGACAGGTTGGGGTGTTTCTGGTGACAGGTTGGGGTGTTTCTGGTGACAGGTTGGGGTGTTTCTGGTGACAGGTTGGGGTGTTTCTGGTGACAGGTTAGGGTGGTTGGGGTGTTTCTGGTGACAGGTTAGGGTGGTTGGGGTGTTTCTGGTGACAGGTTGGGGTGTTGCTGGGGACAGGTTGGGGTGTTTCTTGTGACAGGTTAGGGTGGTTGGTGTTTCTGGTGACAGGTTAGGGTGGTTGGTGTTTCTGGTGACAGGTTAGGGTGGTTGGGGTGTTTATGGTGACAGGTTAGGGTGGTTGAGATGTTTCTGGTGACAGGTTGGGGTTTTGCTGGTGACAGGTTAGGGTGTTGCTGGTGACAGGTTAGGGTGGTTGGGGTGTTGCTGGTAACGGGTTATGGTGGTTGGGGTGTTTCTGGTGACGGGTTGGGGTGTTTCTGGTGACTGGTTGGGGTGTTTCTGGTGACTGGTTGGGGTGTTTCTGGTGACGGGTTGGGGTGTTTCTGGTGACGGGTTGGGGTGTTTCTGGTGACAGGTTGGGGTGTTTCTGGTGACAGGTTGGGGTGTTGCTGGTGACAGGTTGGGGTGTTGCTGGTGACAGGTTGGGGTGTTGCTGGTGACAGGTTGGGGTGTTGCTGGTGACAGGTTGGGGTGTTGCTGGTGACAGGTTGGGGTGTTGCTGGTGACAGGTTGGGGTGTTGCTGGTGACAGGTTGGGGTGTTGCTGGTGACAGGTTGGGGTGTTGCTGGTGACAGGTTGGGGTGTTGCTGGTGACAGGTTGGGGTGTTGCTGGTGACAGGTTGGGGTGTTGCTGGTGACAGGTTAGGGTGGTTGGGGTGTTGCTGGTGACGGGTTGGGGTGTATCTGGTGACGGGTTGGGGTGTATCTGGTGACGGGTTGGGGTGTTGATGGTGACAGGTTAGGGTGGTTGGGGTGTTGCTGGTGACAGGTTAGGGTGTTGCTGGTGACAGGTTAGGGTGGTTGGGGTGTTGCTGGTGACATGTTAGGGTGGTTGGGGTGTTGCTGGTGACAGGTTAGGGTGGTTGGGGTGTTTCTGGTGACAGGTTGGGGTGTTTCTGGTGACAGGTTGGGGTGTTTCTGGTGACAGGTTGGGGTGTTGCTGGTGACAGGTTGGGGTGTTGCTGGTGACAGGTTGGGGTGTTGCTGGTGACAGGTTGGGGTGTTGCTGGTGACAGGTTAGGGTGTTGCTGGTGACAGGTTAGGGTGTTGCTGGTGACAGGTTGGGGTGTTTCTGGTGACGGGTTGGGGTGTTTCTGGAGACTGGTTAGGGTGGTTGTGGTGTTTCTGGTGACAGGTTAGGGTGGTTGGGGTGTTGCTGGTGACAGGTTGGGGTGTTTCTGGTGACTGGTTGGGGTGTTTCTGGTGACAGGTTAGGGTGTTGCTGGTGACAGGTTAGGGTGGTTAGGGTGTTGCTGGTGACGGGTTGTGGTGTTTCTGGTGACAGGTTAGGGTGGTTGTGGTGTTGCTGGTGACAGGTCAGGGTGGTTTTGGTGTTGCTGGTGACAGGTCAGGGTGGTTTTGGTGTTTCTGGTGACAGGTTTTGGTGTTGCTGGTAACAGGTTGATATGTTGCTGGTGACAGGTTGGGGTGCTGCTGGTGACAGGTTGGGGTGCTGCTGGTGACAGGTTGGGGTGCTGCTGGTGACAGGTTGGGGTGCTGCTGGTGACAGGTTGGGGTGTTGCTGGTGAACAGGTCAGGGTGGTTTTGGTGTTGCTGGTGACAGGTTGAGGTGTTTCTGGTGACAGGTTTTGGTGTTGCTGGTGACAGGTTTTGGTGTTGCTGGTGACAGGTTGGGGTGTTGCTGGTGACAGGTTGGGGTGTTGCTGGTGACAGGTTGGGGTGTTGCTGGTGACAGGTTGGGGTGTTGCTGGTGACAGGTTGGGGTGTTGCTGGTGACAGGTTGGGGTGCTGCTGGTGACAGGTTGGGGTGCTGCTGGTGACAGGTTGGGGTGCTGCTGGTGACAGGTTGGGGTGGTTGGGGTGTTGCTGGTGACAGGTTGGGGTGGTTGGGGTGTTGCTGGTGACAGGTTGGGGTGTTTCTGGTGATGGGTTGGGGTGTTTCTGGTGACAGGTTTGGGGGGTTGGAGTGTTGCTGGTACCAGGTTAGGGGGGTTGGGGTGTTGCTGGTGACAGGTTAGGGTGTTGCTGGTGACAGGTTAGGGTGTTGCTGGTGACAGGTTATGGTTGCTGGTGACAGGTTAGGGTGTTGCTGGTGACGTTTTGGGGTGTTTCTGGTGACGGCTTGGGGTGTTTCTGGTGACAGGTTAGGGTGGTTGGGGTGTTGCTGGTGACAGGTTGGGGTGTTTCTGGTGACAGGTTGGGGTGTTTCTGGTGACAGGTTAGGGTGGTTGTGGTGTTTCTGGTGACAGGTTAGGGTGGTTGGGGTGTTTCTGGTGACAGCTTGGGGTGTTTCTGGTGACAGGTTGTGGTGTTTCTAGTGACAGGTTAGGGTGTTGCTGGTGACAGGTTAGGGTGTTGCTGGTAACCTGTTGTAATGGGTTAGGGGTTTTTGGGTGTTGTGATGGGTTAGGGTATTTTGGGTGTTGTGATGGGTTAGGGTATTTTGGGTGTTGTGATGGGTTAGGGTATTTTGGGTGTTGTGATTGGTTAGGGTATTTTGGGTGTTGTGATGGGTTAGGGTATTTTGGGTGTTGTGATGGGTTAGGGTATTTTGGGTGTTGTGATGGGTAAGGGTATTTTGGGTGCTGCTATTTACTTTAGAAGACACATTGTCCTGTTGTTGATGGTGATGTTGTTACTGTCGGGAGGTCTGTGAGTTTCTCTACTATACCTACTAATGTGGTTCTCTGTTTTCAGCATTTTGTTAGATGAAGCTGGACACATCAAGTTAACAGGTATGACCTGCTCTCTGTCTGGGCTGTGTGCTGTGGTGCTTCAGGAGATTATGTTGTGTGTTTATGTTTGAGCTAAAATAAAGAGGTGGTTGTGCATTTCAGACTTTGGGTTGAGTAAGGAGTCCGTGGATGTTGATAAGAAGGCCTATTCATTCTGTGGAACGGTGGAGTACATGGCTCCTGAGGTTGTCAACAGAAGAGGACACACACAGAGTGCTGACTGGTGGAGTCTAGGAGTACTCATGGTAAACACACCCACAACTCTATATCACCTGTACCTGTAACCCCAGTCTAATGTCTCTACCTGTACCTCTACATCACCTGTACCTGTAACCCCAGCCTAATGTCTCTACCTATACCTCTACATCACCTGTACCTATAACCCCAGCCTAATGTCTCTACCTGTACCTCTACATCACCTGTACCTATAACCCCAGTCTAGTGTCTCTACCTGTACTTCTACATCACCTGTACCTATAACCCCAGTCTAGTGTCTCTACCTGTACCTCTACATTACCTGTACCTGTAACCACAGTCTAATGTCTGTACCTGTACCTGTAACCCCAGCCTAATGTCTCTACCCGTACCTATAACCCCCAGCCTAATGTCTCTACCTGTATCTATAACCCCAGCCTAATGTCTCTACCTGTATCTAACCTGTACCTATAACCCCAGCCTAATGTCTCTACCTGAATCTAACCTGTACCTATAACCCCAGCCTAATGTCTCTACCTGTATCTATAACCTCAGCCTAATGTCTCTACCTGTACCTCTACATCACCTGTACCTGTAACCTCAGCCTAATGTCTGTACCTGTACCTCTACATCACCTGTACCTGTAACCCCAGCCTAATACCTCTACATTACCTGTACCTGTAACCCCAGTCTAATGTATGTACCTGTACCTGTAACCCCAGCCTAATGTCTCTACCCGTACCTATAACCCCCAGCCTAATGTCTCTACCTGTACCTGTAACCCCAGTCTAATGTATGTACTTGTACCTGTAACCCCAGCCTAATGTCTCTACCTGTATCTATAACCCCAGCCTAATGTCTGTATCTGTACCTCTACATCACCTGTACCTGTAACCCCAGCCTAATGTCTCTACCTGTAACTATAACCCCAGCCTAATGTCTCTACCTGTACCTATAACCCCAGCCTAATGTCTCTACCTGTATCTAACCTGTACCTATACCCCAGCCTAATGTCTCTACCTGTATCTAACCTGTACCTGTAACCCCAGCCTAATGTCTCTACCTGTATCTATAACCTCAGCCTAATGTCTCTACCTGTACCTATAACCCCAGCCTAATGTCTCTACCTGTATCTAACCTGTACCTATAACCCCAGCCTAATGCCTCTACCTGTATCCAACCTGTACCTATAACCCCATCCTAATGTCTCTACCTGTATCTAACCTGTACCTATAACCCCAGCCTAATGTCTCTACCTGTATCTATAACCTCAGCCTAATGTCTCTACCTGTACCTATAACCCCATCCTAATGTCTCTACCTGTATCTAACCTGTACCTATAACCCCAGCCTAATGTCTCTACCTGTATCCAACCTGTACCTATAACCCCATCATAGTGTCTCTACCTGTATCCAACCTGTACCTATAACCCCATCCTAATGTCTCTACCTGTATCTAACCTGTACCTATAACCCCAGCCTAATGTCTGAACCTGTATCTATAACCCCAGCCTAATGTCTGTACCTGTATCTAACCTGTACCTATAACCCCAGCCTAATGTCTCTACCTGTACCTGTAACCCCAGCCTAATACCTCTACATCACCTGTACCTGTAACCCCAGCCTAATGTCTGTACCTGTACCTGTAACCCCAGCCTAATGTCTCTACCCGTACCTATAACCCCCAGCCTAATGTCTCTACCTGTACCTATAACCCCAGCCTAATGTCTCTACCTGTATCTATAACCCCCAGCCTAATGTCTCTACCCATACCTATAACCCCCAGCCTAATGTCTCTACCTGTACCTATAACCCCAGCCTAATGTCTCTACCTGTATCTAACCTGTACCTATAACCCCAGCCTAATGTCTGTATCTGTATCTATAACCTGTACCTGTAACCCAGTCTAATGTCTCTACCTGTACCTCTACATCACCTGTATCTATAACCCCAGCCTAATGTCTCTACCTGTATCTAACCAGTACCTATAACCCCAGCCTAATGTCTGTACCTGTACCCCTACAATACCTGTACCTATAACCCCAGCCTAATGTCTCTACCTGTATCTAACCAGTACCTATAACCCCAGCCTAATGTCTCTACCTGTACCCCTACAATACCTGTACCTATAACCCCAGCCTAATGTCTCTACCTGTATCTATAACCCCAGCCTAATGTCTCTACCTGTATCTAACCTGTACCTATAACCCCAGCCTAATGTCTGTACCTGTACCCCTACATCACCTGTACCTATAACCCCAGCCTAATGTATTTACCTGTATCTAACCTGTACTTATAACCCCAGCCTAATGTCTCTACCTGTATCTAACCTGTACCTATAACCCCATCCTAATGTCTGTACCTCTACATCACCTGTACGTATAACCCCAGCCTAATGTCTCTACCTGTCTGTATCTGTATCTATAACCCCAGACTAATGTCTGTACCTGTATCTAACCTGTACCTATAACCCCAGCCTAATGTCTGTACCTGTATCTAACCTGTACCTATAACCCCAGCCTAATGTCTCTACCTGTACCTCTACATCACCTGTACCAATAACCCCAGCCTAATGTCTCTACCTGTACCTCTACATCACCTGTACCTATAACCCCAGCCTAATGTCTCTACCTGTATCTAACCTGTACCTATAACCCCAGCCTAATGTCTGTACCTGTACCCCTACAATACCTGTACCTATAACCCCAGCCTAATGTCTGTACCTGTACCCCTACAATACCTGTACCTATAACCCCAGCCTAATGTCTGTACCTGTACCCCTACAATACCTGTACCTATAACCCCAGCCTAATGTCTCTACCTGTACCTCTACATCACCTGTATCTATAACCCCAGCCTAATGTCTGTATCTGTATCTATAACCCCAACCTAATGTCTCTACCTGTATCCAACCTGTACCTGTAACCCCAGCCTAATGTCTCTACATGTACCTCTACATCACCTGTATCTATAACCCCAGCCTAATGTCTCTACCTGTACCTCTACATCACCTGTATCTATAACCCCAGCCTAATGTCTGTATCTGTATCTATAACCCCAACCTAATGTCTCTACCTGTATCTAACCTGTACCTGTAACCCCAGCCTAATGTCTCTACTTGTACCTCTACATCACCTGTATCTATAACCCCAGCCTAATGTCTGTACCTGTATCGAACCTGTACCTATAACCCCAGCCTAATGTCTGTCTCTCCTCTCTGTATAGTTTGAAATGCTGACTGGGACATTACCATTCCAGGGCAAAGACCGCAACGAGACCATGAACATGATCCTTAAGTAAGTCAACCACACTGTACTGTTATTGGAGTCAACCACACTGTACTGTTATTGGAGTCAACCACACTGTACTGTTATTGGTGTCAACCACACTGTACTGTACTGTTATTGGAGTCAACCACACTGTACGCTACTGTTATTGGTGTCAACCACACTGTACGCTACTGTTATTGGTGTCAACCACACTGTACTGTACTGTTATTGGAGTCAACTACACTGTACTGTTATTGGAGTCAACTACACTGTACTGTTATTGGAGTCAACCACACTGTACTGTTATTGGAGTCAACTACACTGTACTGTTATTGGAGTCAACTACACTGTACTGTTATTGGAGTCAACCACACTGTACTGTTATTGGAGTCAACTACACTGTACTGTTATTGGAGTCAACTACACTGTACTGTTATTGGAGTCAACTACACTGTACTGTTATTGGAGTCAACCACACTGTACTGTTATTGGAGTCAACCACACTGTACTGTTATTGGAGTCAACTACACTGTACTGTTATTGGAGTCAACTACACTGTACTGTTATTGGAGTCAACTACACTGTACTGTTATTGGAGTCAACTACACTGTACTGTTATTGGAGTCAACTACACTGTACTGTTATTGGAGTCAACCACACTGTACCGTACTGTTATTGGAGTCAACTACACTGTACTGTTATTGGAGTCAACTACACTGTACTGTTATTGGAGTCAACCACACTGTACTGTACTGTTATTGGAGTCAACTACACTGTACTGTTATTGGAGTCAACCACACTGTACTGTTATTGGAGTCAACCACACTGTACTGTTATTGGAGTCAACCACACTGTACTGTTATTGGAGTCAACCACACTGTACTGTTATTGGAGTCAACCACACTGTACTGTTATTGGTGTCAACCACACTGTACGCTACTGTTATTGGTGTCAACCACACTGTACTGTTATTGGTGTCAACCACACTGTACTGTTATTGGAGTCAACCACACTGTACGCTACTGTTATTGGTGTCAACCACACTGTACTGTTATTGGTGTCAACCACACTGTACTGTTATTGGTGTCAACCACACTGTACTGTTATTGGTGTCAACCACACTGTACTGTTATTGGTGTCAACCACACTGTACTGTTATTGGTGTCAACCACACTGTACTGTTATTGGAGTCAACTACACTGTACTGTTATTGGTGTCAACCACACTGTACTGTTGTTGTCTGTACATTCAACTATGTAAAGAAAATAGTATTTAATAAGAATATTTCATTCATGCAGATCTAGGATGTGTTATTTTAGTGTTCCCTTTATTTTTTGGAGCAGTGTATATATATAAACATTCAGTTTACATTGGCGCTTTACGTGCAGTAATGTCATCTTGCCGTTCTCCAGTAAACTTGTTATGGCTAGGAGTCCCTCAGAAGGAACACTCCCTCCCATTCAGCTGAAAAGATGGCACGGGAAATTCAAGAAATATATTTTTTTAATATTTAACTTTCACACATTAACAAGTCCAATACAGCAAATGAAAGATAAACATCTCGTTAATCTACCCATTTTCTCCGATTTCTAAAATGTTTTACAGCGAAAACACAACATATATTTATGTTAGATCACCACCAAATCCAAAAACACACACAGCCATTTTTCACAGCCAAAGATAGTCACAAAAGCAGAAATATAGATCAAATGAATCACTAACCTTTGATTATCTCCATCAGATGACACTCATAGAGCATCATGAGACACCCCCAATAAAGGAGTGGTTCTGCAGGTGGTGACCACAGACCACTTCTCAGTTCCTATGCTTCCTGGCTGATGTTTTGGTCACTTTTGAATGCTGGCGGTGCTTTCACTCTAGTGGTAGCATGAGACGGAGTGGCTCAGGTAGTGCTACCTGAGACACAAGTGGCTCAGGTAGTGCAGCTCATCCAGGATGGGGCATCAATGCGAGCTGTGTCTGTCAGCGTAGTGTCCAGAGCATGGAGGCGCTACCAGGAGACAGGCCAGTACATCAGGAGACGTGGAGGAGGCCGTAGGAGGGCAACAACCCAGCAGCAGGACCTCTACCTCCGCCTTTGTGCAAGGAGGAGCACTGCCAGAACCCTGCAAAATGACCTCCAGCAGGCCACAAATGTGCATGTGTCTGCTCAAACGGTCAGAAACAGACTCCATGAGGGTGGTATGAGGGCCCGACGTCCACAGGTGGGGGATGTGCTTACAGCCCAACACCATGCAGGACGTTTGGCATTTGCCAGAGAACACCAAGATTGGCAAATTCGCCACTGGCACTGTGCGCTTCACAGATGAAAGCAGGTTCACACTGAGCACATGTGACAGACGTGACAGTCTGGAGACGCCGTGGAGAACGTTCTGCTGCCTGCAACATCCTCCAGCATGACCGGTTTGGCGGTGGGTCAGTCATGGTGTGGGGTGGCATTTCTTTGGGGGGGCCGCACAGCCCTCCATGTGCTCGCCAGAGGTAGCCTGAATGCCATTAGGTACCGAGATGAGATCCTCAGACCCCTTGTGAGACCATATGCTGGTGTGGTTGGCCCTGGGTTCCTCCTAATGCAAGACAATGCTAGACCTCATGTGGCTGGAGTGTGTCAGCAGTTCCTGCAAGAGGAAGGCATTGATGCTATGGACTGGCCCGCCCGTTCCCCAGACCTGAATCCAATTGAGTACATCTGGGACATCATGTCTCGCTCCATCCACCAACGCCACGTTGCACCACAGACTGTCCAGGAGTTGGCGGATGCTTTAGTCCTGGTCTGGGAGGAGATCCCTCAGGAGACCATCCGCCACCTCATCAGGAGCATGCCCAGGCGTTGTAGGGAGGTCATACAGGCACGTGGAGGCCACACACACTACTGAGCCTCATTTTGACTTGTTTTAAAGGACATTACATCAAAGTTGGATCAGCCTGTAGTGTGGTTTTCCACTTTAATTTTGAGTGTGACTCCAAATCCAGACCTCCATGGGTTGATAAATTAGATTTCCATTGATCATGTGTGATTTTGTTGTCAACACATTCAACTATGTAAAGAAAATAGTATTTAATAAGAATATTTCATTCATTCAGATCTAGGATGTGTTATTTTAGTGTTCCCTTTATTTTTTGGAGCAGTGTATATATATAAACATCTCAGTTTACATTGGCGCTTTACGTGCAGTAATGTTTTGATTCTAAAACATCCGGTGATTTTGCAGAAATACTCACAATAAACATTGATAAAAGATGCAAGTGTTATTCACAGAATTAAAGATAAACGTGTCCTCTGTGCAACCGCTGTGTCAGATTTCAAAAAAACTTTACGGAAAAAGAATAATCTGAGAATGGCACTCTGAACCCAAATTAGCCAAAGAAATAGCCGCCATTTTGGCGTCAACAGAAGCTACAAAAAACACTATAAATATTCACTTACCTTTGAATATCTTCATCAGAAGGCACTCCCAGGAATCCCAGTTCGACAATAAAGGACTGATTTGTTCCATAAAGTTCCATAAAGCCCATCATTTAGCCACTTGTTGTTAGCTTGTTCAGCCCAGCATTCAATCCTCAAAAAGCACGAGCAATTCCTCCAGACAACAACCCCAAAAGTTCCGTTACAGGTCGTAGAAACAAGTCAAATGATGTATGCAATCAATCTTTAGGATGTTTTAAACATTAATCAGCAATAAGGTTCCAACCGAAGAATTTCATTGTCTGAAGAAAAGCATTGGAACGGGAGGATACTCTCTCGTGACCACGTGAGACCGAGGCTTTCTGCCAGACCACTCAGTAAAAGAGCTCCTATGAGCCCCTCCTTTATAGTAGAATCATACAAGCAGAATCTAAAGACGGGGACGTCTTGTGAAAGCCCTAGGAAGTGCATGCACATCCATAACTAACATGGACTTCAAATGGCACTGTTTTGAAAATCGAGTTCTCACTTCCTGTTTGGATTTCTTCTCAGGTTTTTGTCTGCCATATGAGTTCTGTTATACTCAGACATAATTCAATTTTCTATCCACCAGTAATAATAATATGCATATATTCCCATCTGGGACAGACAGGAGGCAGGTAAGTTTGGGCAATTCTTCCTTTTAATTTGCATGTTCTTTTTCAATTAGGATGTTCAGGGTGTACATGGTACATGGTCTGTCGTACGATATTTTGATAAGAAGACAATTTGACATTTGTTCAGGACATTGTTGTCACTCGTGCTTTTTCTCTCCTGTCTTCTCTCTCTCCTCTACTCACTCACTCCCTCTCTCAGAGCTAAGTTAGGGATGCCTCAGTTCCTGAGTGTAGAGGCCCAGAGTCTGCTGAGAATGCTGTTTAAACGCAACCCTGCTAACCGCCTGGGTAAGAGCGAGAGAGTGTGTGTTACTGACGGTTGTCTCGCTGTAGGGGTGGGTGTGTTACTGACGGTTGTCTCGCTGTAGGGGTGGGTGTGTTACTGACGGTTGTCTCGCTGTAGGGGTGGGTGTGTTACTGACGGTTGTCTCGCTGTAGGGGTGGGTGTGTTACTGACGGTTGTCTCGCTGTAGGGGTGGGTGTGTTACTGAAAGTTGTCTCGCTGTAGGGGTGTGTGTGTGTGTGTGTGTGTGTGTGTGTGTTACTGACGGTTGTCTCGCTGTAGGGGTGTGTGTTACTGAAGGTTGTCTCTCTGTAGGGGTGTGTGTGTGCGTTACTGACAGTGCTCTGTGTCTGTGTAGGGGCTGGGGCCGATGGGGTGGAGGAGATCAAACGTCACGCCTTCTTCTCATCGATCGACTGGAACGTAAGTCTCTCTCACACACACACGCACACACACACACACACACACACACACACACAATGCATCCCATTCCCACCTAACAGACGGTCGGCTTACTTAGGATTGTTCTGTAGAGTGCTAGGTGTGTATCTGGGCAGAGGTCTGACAGTGTGTGTGTGTGTTAATATTTCAGTGGGAGTGTTTATGAGCCAGCAGGAGACGATTGGCTGAGACCAGGAAGAAGGGAAGGGTTTAATATGGGCTGGTGGCTGGGTCTTTATCTTGCTTGTTCGCTCTCTCAATTAAATTCAACAGGGCTTTATTGGCATGGGCAACATGTTTACATTTCCAAGGAAGTGAAATAAACAAACTAAAGTGAGAAACAATATAAAAAACTATTAGGATTGAACAGGTAACATTGCACAGGTAACATTGCACAGGTAACATTGCACAGGTAACATTGCACAGGTAACATTGCACAGGTAACATTGCACAGGTAACGTTGCACAGGTAACGTTGCACAGGTAACATTGCACTCACAAAGGTTTAAAAAACAGACATTTCCAGTGTTATATCATCAGTGTTTTAATCATGTGAAAATAGTTGTAGTATGAATAGTGAGGAAGACAAATAAACATAAATATTTGTGGTATTTACAATGTTGTTTGTGCTCAACTGGTTGCCCCTTTCTCATGGCAATGGGCCACAAATCTTGCTGCTGTGATGCACACTGCAGTATTTCACCGTACAGATAAGGGAGTTTATCAATGTTGGATTTGTTTTGAAATTCTTTGTGGGTTTGTGTAATCTTTGGGAAATATGTATCGTTAAGGCGTTTTTTAAATCGTTTTTGACGACTTCTGTAACCGTAATAGCCTTGGTTTCATGCATGTTAACATTAGAAGTCTCCTCCCTAAGTTTGTTCTATTTACTGCTTTAGCAGACCTATCCAGGTCTGTACCCAAACAATTTGAACTTCTACTTTTAAAAATCCACCTCTCTAAAAACAAGTCTCTCACCGTTGCCGCCTGCTATAGACCACCCTCTGCCCCCAGCTGTGCTCTGGACACCATATGTGAACTGATTGCCCCCCATCTATCTTCAGAGCTCGTGCTGCTAGGCGACCTAAACTGGAACATGCTTAACACCCCAGCCATCCTACAATCTAAACTTGATGCCCTCAATCTCACACAAATTATCAATGAACCTACCAGGTACCTCCCCAAAGCCTTAAACACGGGCACCCTCATAGATATCATCCTAACCAACTTGCCCTCTAAATACACCTCTGCTGTCTTCAACCAAGATCTCAGCGATCACTGCCTCATTGCCTGCATCCGTAATGGGTCAGTGGTCAAACGACCTCCACTCATCACTGTAAAACGCTCCCTGAAACACTTCAGCGAGCAGGCCTTTCTAATCGACCTGGCCGGGGTATCCTGGAAGGATATTGATCTCATCCCGTCAGTAGAGGATGACTGGATATTTTTTTTAAATGCCTTCCTAACCATCTTAAATAAACATGCCCCATTCAAGAAATTTAGAACCAGGAACAGATATAGCCCTTGGTTCTCCCCAGACCTGACTGCCCTTAACCAACACAAAAACATCCTATGGCGTTCTGCATTAGCATCGAACAGCCCCCGTGATACGCAGCTGTTCAGGGAAGCTAGAAACCATTATACACAGGCAGTTAGAAAAGCCAAGGCTAGCTTTTTCAAGGAGAAATTTGCTTCCTGCAACACTAACTCAAAAAGTTCTGGGACACTGTAAAGTCCATGGAGAATAAGAACACCTCCTCCCAGCTGCCCACTGCACTGAAGATAGGAAACACTGTCACCACTGATAAATCCACCATAATTGAGAATTTCAATAAGCATTTTTCTACGGCTGGCCATGCTTTCCACCTGGCTACCTCTACCCCGGTCAACAGCACTGCACCCCCCACAGCAACTCGCCCAAGCCTTCCCCATTTCTCCTTCTCCCAAATCCGTTCAGCTGATGTTCTGAAAGAGCTGCAAAATCTGGACCCCTACAAATCAGCCGGGCTAGACAATCTGGACCCTTTCTTTCTAAAAATCATCTGCCGAAATTGTTGCCACCCCTATTACTAGCCTGTTCAACCTCTCTTTCGTGTCGTCTGAGATTCCCAAAGATTGGAAAGCAGCTGCGGTCATCCCCCTCTTCAAAGGGGGGGACACTCTTGACCCAAACTGCTACAGACCTATATCTATCCTACCATGCCTTTCTAAGGTCTTCGAAAGCCAAGTCAACAAACAGATTACCGACCATTTCGAATCTCACCATACCTTCTCTGCTATGCAATCTGGTTTCAGAGCTGGTCATGGGTGCACCTCAGCCACGCTCAAGGTCCTAAACGATATCTTAACCGCCATCGATAAGAAAGATTACTGTGCAGCCGTATTCATTGATCTGGCCAAGGCTTTCGACTCTGTCAATCACCACATCCTCATCGACAGCCTTGGTTTCTCAAAGGATTGCCTCGCCTGGTTCACCAACTACTTCTCTGATAGAGTTCAGTGTGTCAAATCGGAGGGTCTGCTGTCCGGAACTCTGGCAGTCTCTATGGGGGTGCCACAGGGTTCAATTCTTGGACCGACTCTCTTCTCTGTATACATCAATGAGGTCGCTCTTGCTGCTGGTGAGTCTCTGATCCACCTCTATGCAGACGACACCATTCTGTATACTTCTGGCCCTTCTTTGGACACTGTGTTAACAACCCTCCAGGCAAGCTTCAATGCCATACAACTCTACTTCCGTGGCCTCCAATTGCTCTTAAATACAAGTAAAACTAAATGCATGCTCTTCAACCGATCGCTACCTGCACCTACCCGCCTGTCCAACATCACTACTCTGGACGGCTCTGACTTAGAATACGTGGACAACTACAAATACTTAGGTGTCTGGTTAGACTGTAAACTCTCCTTCCAGACCCATATCAAACATCTCCAATCCAAAGTTAAATCTAGAATTGGCTTCCTATTTCGCAACAAAGCGTCCTTCACTCATGCTGCCAAACATACCCTTGTAAAACTGACCATCCTACCAATCCTCGACTTTGGAGATGTCATTTACACAATAGCCTCCAATACTCTACTCAACAAATTGGATGCAGTCTATCACAGTGCAATCCGTTTTGTCACCAAAGCCCCATATACTACCCACCATTGCGACCTGTACGCTCTCGTTGGCTGGCCCTCGCTTCATACTCGTCGCCAAACCCACTGGCTCCATGTCATCTACAAGACCCTGCTAGGTAAAGTCCCCCCTTATGTCAGCTCGCTGGTCACCATAGCATCTCCCACCTGTAGCACACGCTCCAGCAGGTATATCTCTCTAGTCACCCCCAAAACCAATTCTTTCTTTGGCCGCCTCTCCTTCCAGTTCTCTGCTGCCAATGACTGAAACTGGAAACACTTATCTCCCTCACTAGCTTTAAGCACCAACTGTCAGAGCAGCTCACAGATTACTGCACCTGTACATAGCCCACCTATAATTTAGCCCAAACAACTACCTCTTTCCCTACTGTATTTAATTTATTTATTTATTTTGCTCCTTTGCACCCCATTATTTTTATTTCCACTTTGCACATTCTTCCATTGCAAATCTACCATTCCAGTGTTTTACTTGCTATATTGTATTGACTTTGCCACCATGGCCTTTTTTTGCCTTTACCTCCCTTATCTCACCTCATTTGCTCACATCGTATGTAGACTTGTTTATACTGTATTATTGACTGTATGTTTGTTTTACTCCATGTGTAACTCTGTTGTTGTATGTGTCGAACTGTTTTGCTTTATCTTGGCCAGGTCGCAATTGTAAATGAGAACTTGTTCTCAACTAGCCTACCTGGTTAAATAAAGGTGTTCTCTACTAGCCTACCTGGTTAAATAAAGGTGTTCTCTACTAGCCTACCTGGTTAAATAACGGTGTTCTCAACTAGCCTACCTGGGAAATAAAAAAAGAAAAGAAAAAAGGTGGTCATACATCTGGCAGGAGGTTAGGAAGTGCATCTCAGTTCCCACCTCATTTTGTGGGTAGTGGTCACATAGACAGACCTGGCTCTCAAGAGAAGACAGGCTATGGCGGCCTTTCTCAAAAGCAAGGCTATCCTCACTGAGTCTGTACATAGTCCAAGCTTTCCTTCGTTTTGGGTCAGTCACCTTGGTCAGGTATTCTGCCACTGTGTACTCTCTGTTTAGGGCCAGATAGCATTCTAGTTTTACCAGTTTTTTGGGTCTGTTTGTGTTTGTTCACAGAGGTGCAGAATCAGCTGGCTGAGGTGAGGGGTTTGTGAGGGAATGTGTAGGCATCGCTTCCTTTTAGGTGATTGTAGAATGGAACAGCTCTTTTCTGGATTTTTAGAATTAGCTGATGTCCTAATTTTGTTCTACATACATTTTTTGGGTTTTTGCGTTCCACACAATGTATATTTTTTGCAGAATTCTGCATGCAAAGTCTCAATTGGGTGTTTCTCCCACTTTGTGAATTCTTGGTTGGTGAGTGGACCCCAGACCTCACATCCATACAGTGTGTTTTACAACAGGTTTTTAGCCCGATACTAATTGGGATATCAAATGTTATGTTCCTTTTGCCCTTCTTGTTTAGGGTACAGTGCCTTCGGAAAGTATTCAGACCACTTGACCTTTTCCACATTTTGTTGCATTACTCAAATTATTATTATCATGATTATTATTTTTTGCAATCTACACACAATAACCCATAATGGCTAAGTGAAAACAGGTTTTTAGACATTTTTGCACATTTATTAAAAATAAAACACAGAAATAACTTTCCATAAATATTCAGACCATTTGGTATGAGACTCAAAATTGAGGTCAGGTTCCTCCTGTTTCCATTGATCATCCTTGAGATGTTTCTACAACATGATTGGAGTCCACCTGTGGTAAATTCAATTGATTATACATGATTTTGAAAGGCACACCTGTCTAAAAACCAAGCCATGAGGAATTGATCGTAGAGCTCTGAGACAGGATTTTGTCGAGGCATAGATCTGGGGGAAGGGTACCAAAACATGGGAGAAACAAAACGTGGGCCTGGCAACTGGACCTCTTTTGGAACACCATTATTTCTGTCTTACTGAGATTTGCTGTCAGGGCCCAAGTCTGACAGAATCTGTGCAGAAGATCTAGGTGCTGTAGGCCCTCCTTGGTTGGGGACAGAAGCACCAGATCATCAGCAAACAGTAGACATTTGACTTCAGATACTACTAGGGTGATGCCGGGTGCTGCAGACTGTTCTAGTGCCCTCGCCTATTCGTTAATATAAATGTTGAAGACTGTGGGGCTTAAGCTGCATCCCTGTCTCAACCCACGGCGCTGTGAGAATAATTTTTTTTTGCCAAATTTAACCACACACTACTTGTTGTTTGTGTACATGGATTTTATAATGTCATATGTTTTTCCCCTAACATCACTTTTTTTATCAATTTGTATAGCAGACCCTCATTCCAAATTGAGTCTAAAGCTTTTATGAAGTCAACAAAGCTTGATAAGGCTTTGCCTTTGTTTTTGTTTGTTAGTCAATTAGGGTGTGCAGCATGAATACGTGGTCTGTCGTACAGTAATTTAGTAAAACGCCAATTTGACATTTGCTCAATACACTGTTTTCACTGAGGAAATGTACGAGTCAACTGTTAATGATAATGCAGACGATTTTCCCGAGGTTGCTGTTGTCGCATATCCCACGGTAGTTATTGGGGTCAAATTTGTATCCACTTTTGTGGATTGGAGTGATAAGTCCTTGTCTCCAAATATTGGGGAAGATGCCAGCTCTGAGAATGATTGGAATTATCTCCCCAGCCAATTGGAATTTGTGGTCTGTATATTTTAGAATTTCATATAGGATATATTTTGTCCTATAGTTCATTGAATGTAATTGGAGAGTCCAGTGTGTTCTGGTCGTCTTTAATAGTTGATTCTAAGATTTGTATTTGATCATGTGCAGTTGAAGTCGTAATTTCTCATACACTTAGGTTGGAGTCATTAACTTGTTTTTCAACCACTCCACAAATTTCTTGTTAACAAACTATCGTTTTCGCAAGTCCGTCAGGACATCTACTTTGTGCATGACAAGTCATATTTCCAAAATTGTTTACAGACAGATAATTTCACTTATAATTCACTGTATCACAATTCCAGTGGGTGAGAATTGTACATACACTAAGTTGACTGTGCCTTTAAACAGCTTGGAAAATTCCAGAAAGTTATGTCAAGGCTTTAGAAGCTTCTGCTAATTAACATAATTTGAGTCAATTGGCGGTGTACCTGTGGATGTATTTCAAGGCCTGCCTTCAAAGTCAGTTCCTCTTTGCTTGACGTCATGGGAAAATCAAATGAAATCAGCCAAGACCTCAGAAAAAAATTGTAGACCTCCACAAGTCTAGTTCATCCTCGGGGGCAATTCCCAAACGCCTGTAGGTACCACGTTCATCTGTACAAACAATAGTACTCAAGTATAAACACCATGGGACCACGCAGCCGTCATACCTCTCAGGAAGGAGATGCGTTCTGTCTCCTAGAGATGAATGCACTTTGGTGTGAAAGTGCAAATCAGTCCCCGAACAACAGCAAAGGATCTTGTGAAGATGCTGGAGGAAACAGGTACAACAGTATCTATATCCATAGTAAAACGAGACAACCTGAAATTCCACTCAGCAAGGAAGAAGCCACTGCTCCAATACCGACATAAAAAAGCCAGACTGCGGTTTGCAGAAACAAAAACAGAACTGTTTGGTCATAATGACCATCGTTATGTTTGGAGGAAAAAAGGGGAGGCTTGCAAGCCAAAGAACACCATCCCAACCGTGAAGCACAGGGGTGTCAGCATCATGTTGTGGGTGGCTTTGCTGCAGGAGGGTCTGGTGCACTTCACAAAATAGATATAATAGCATCATGAGGTAGGAAAGTTATGTGGCTATATTGAAGCAACATCTCAAGACATCGGTCAGGAAGTTAAAGCTTGGTCACAAAACTTCCAAAGTTGTGGCAAAGTGGCTTAAGGACAACAAAGACAAGGTATTGGAGTGGCCATCACAAAGCCCTGACCTCAATCCTATAGAAAATTTGTGGGCAGAAGTGAAAAAGCGTGTGCAAGCAAGGAGGCCTACAAATCTGGCTCAGGTACACCAGCTCTGTCAGGAGGAATGGGCCAGAATTCACCCAACTTATTGTGGGAAGCTTCTGGAAGGCTACCAAAATTATTTGACCCAAGTTAAACCATTTAAAGGCAATGCTACCAAATACTAATTGAGTGTATGTAAACTTCTGACCCACTGGGAATGTCTCTCTCTCTCTCTCTCTGTCTCTTTCTGTCTCTACACTGTTCATTATGACCTGGAACGGAAACTAAATATTAATATCTCAGCTTAACCCTCCCTCCCTCCATAGAAGCTATACAGGACAGAGCTCCAGCCTCCATTCAAACCAGCAGCAGGGAAGCCTGATGACACGTTCTGCTTCGACCCAGAGTTCACCGCTAAAACACCCAAAGGTACATGAGGGTTAGGGTCACAGTCTAGATTCTCCAGGTGTTCCTTCTATTGCTAACACACATCCCATGTGGATGCGTGGTTGTCTGGGTGTGTGTGTGGGTGGTTGGTTGGTTGTCTGGGTGTGTGTGTGGGTGCGTGGTTTGTTGTCTGGGTGTGTGTAGACTCCCCAGGTATTCCTCCCA
Organism: Oncorhynchus kisutch; assembly: GCF_002021735.2. Taxonomy (NCBI): domain Eukaryota; kingdom Metazoa; phylum Chordata; class Actinopteri; order Salmoniformes; family Salmonidae; genus Oncorhynchus; species Oncorhynchus kisutch. Next base: position 67,775,867 of record NC_034192.2, read on the forward strand.
GTGCCAATGCCCATCAGCTGTTTAAAGGGTTCAGCTTCGTGGCTCCAGCCTCTCTGGATGACAAGAAGGGCTCTCCTCTACTCAGCATCCTACCTATAGTACAGGTACACATACACACACACACAGTTCCCCACTGCTTTAGTACATGTTCATACGCTTGAATGTTTAAATGATTTTGCTCTCTCACAGCCCTTGACTCTGTTGGTGCTGCCACCTGGGGAATGGAGTGTAAAAGTGCATCCTGGTTGTTTTTCCCAAACAGTGTGCTAACACTAAACTACTGACTACTTCATTTAAGACATACCCAAATCCAAACTGCCTGTAGCTCAGGACCTGAAGCAAAGGATCGGAAAACACTTTGAAGTTTGTGGAAATGCAAAATTAATGTAGGAGAATATAACACATTTGATCTGGTAAAAGAAAGAAAAAAACTTTTTAAATGTATTTTTGGTCCCATCTTTGAAATGCAATTAAGGCCATAATTAGATGCAATTTAGATTTTGTCCACTAGTTGGCAGCAGTGTATGTGCAAAGTTTTAGACTGATTCAATGAACCATTGCATTTCTGTTCAAAATGTTGTATCAAGACTGCCCAAATGTGCCGATCCCGTAGAGGATAACTACCTCATTTGACATGATATTGGTCCAGTGTAGGTACCCATTGTTCTATATTAGGTAACTTGTCTCTCTGGGTCTCCCTCTCTGTCTCTGGGTATCCCTCTCGGTCTCTCTGGGTCTCGGTCTCTCTGGGTCTCCCTCTTGGTCTCTCTGGGTCTCCCTCTCGGTCTCTCTGGGTCTCTCTCTGGGTCTCGGCCTCTCTGGGTCTCCCTCTCGGCCTCTCTGGGTCTCCCTCTCGGCCTCTCTGGGTCTCCCTCTCGGCCTCTCTGGGTCTCCCTCTCGGCCTCTCTGGGTCTCCCTCTCGGCCTCTCTGGGTCTCCCTCTTGGCCTCTGGGTCTCCCTCTCGGTCTCCCTCTCGGTCTCTCTGGGTCTCCCTCTCGGTCTCTCTGGGCCTCCCTCTCGGCCTCTGGATCTCCCTCTCGGCTCCCTCTCGGTCCCTCTGGTTCTCCCTCTCGGTCCCTCTGGGACTCCCTCTCGGTCTCTCTCGGTCCCTCTGGGTCTCCCTCTTGGTCTCTCTGGGTCTCCCTCGGTCTCTTGCTATCTCTCTTTTGCTCTCTGTCTCTCTCAAATTTTCTATTCAATTTAAGGGCTTTATTGGCATGGGAAACGTATGTTAACATTGCCAAATCAAGTGAAATAGTTAATAAACAAAAGTTAAATAAACAATGCAAATTTATAGTAAACATTATCCTCATAAAAGAATAAAGACATTTCAAATGTCATTTAATGTACAAATGTTTAAATTACAAAAAGGAAAATAAATAAGCATAAATATGGGTTGTATTTACAATGGTTTTTGTTCTTCACAGGTTGCCTTTTCTTGTGGCAACAGGTCACAACTCTTGCTGCTGTGATGGCACACTGTGGTATTTCACACAATAGATATGAGAGTTTATCAAAAATGGTTTTGTTTTCGAATTCTTTGTGGGTCTGTGTAATCTGAGGGAAATATGTGTCTCTGGCAGGAGGTTAGGAAGGATGTTAGGCAGGAAGTTGGCAGGAAGTGCAGCTCAGTTTCCACCTCCTTTTGTGGGCAATGTGCACATAGCCCGTCTGCTCTTGAGAGCAAGGTCGGCCTACGGCTGCCTTTCTCAATAGCAAGGCTATGCTCACTGAGTCTGTACATAGTCAAAGTTTTCCTTAAGTTTGGGTCAGTCACAGTGGTCAGGTATTCTGCCACTGTGTACTCTCTGTTTAGGGCCCAATAGCATTCTAGTTTGCTCAGTTTTTAAAAATTATTTCCAATGTCTCTCTCTGTCTCTCTCTGTCTCTCTCTCTCTGTGTCTCTCTCTGTCTCTGTCTCCCCCCTCTCTCTCTCTCCCCCCCTCTCTCTCTGTGTCTGTCTCTGTCTCCCCCCCCTCTCTCTCTCTCCGTCTAGATGCATGGTGGATCAGCCCAGTTCTCAGACCTGTATGAGCTTCAGGAGGATATTGGAGTTGGATCGTATTCTATTTGTAAACGCTGTGTACACAGAGTGTCTGTTATGGACTACGCTGTGAAGGTAACATCATAATACACATTAATATAGGTAACTATCAGAGTGTCTTATGGACTACGCTGTGAAGGTCACATCATAATACACATTAATATAGGTAACTATCAGAGTGTCTTATGGACTACGCTGTGAAGGTCACATCATAATACACATTAATATAGGTAACTATCAGAGTGTCTTATGGACTACACTGTGAAGGTCACATCATAATACACATTAATATAGGTAACTATCAGAGTGTCTTATGGACTACGCTGTGAAGGTCACATCATAATACACATTAATATAGGTAACTATCAGAGTGTCTTATGGACTACGCTGTGAAGGTCACATCATAATACACATTAATATAGGTAACTATCAGAGTGTCTTATGGACTACGCTGTGAAGGTCACATCATACAGGTAACATCATAATACACATTAATATAGGTAACTATCAGTGTCTGTTGTGACCTTCACAGTGTAGTCCATATCATTAGTTACCTACACACTGATGTTAACACTCCCATCCATATGGATTAGATAGTAGTGTTGTTTACACACTGATGTTATGTTAACACTACTATCTAATCCATATTGGTGGGAGTGTCACGCACGCCTCTATGAAGAGGGAACGCAACACCCTGCTACAACTTAACTCTCCGTGAAGTGAAAAAGGTATGGACTGTAGGTGCAAGTAAGGATGACAACAGGCAGAATGTGGTACCGTTTACAAGGACTTTATTCCTTTACACGGTAATATGGGGAAAAGGGGCTGGATGGAACCAAAGCAAAGAAAGTAAACCTCAAAGCCCCCCCCCCTCTCCTATCTTACCTGCCTACCCACTACTTACCTAATTTAGCACCACCTGGTGCCCTAACCAAAATACAGGGGGGTGGTCCGCCCAGGTCTTACCTAGTGTGCCTAGACAAGGAATATACTACGGGTATATGTATGCCCGCGGGCCTCTTGCCTAAACACTCCCAAGGTGCCTTCCCCTTTCCCCCTGGGAACAAATAAAACAGAATATTAAACAATTTCACAAACTAAGAAACAAAGGACATCAAATAAGCTCCATCTGAGCAACAAACTCACAAAACATACCAACTTCCCAGCAATGAACTCCCAGCAAAATCAACCTCTAGCAAAATCTCTCTCAGCAATCCCTACCTCCAAATCTCTAACAAATCTCTCTAGCAAAATCTCTGCAATGACCTCCCAGAAAATCTCTCCCTCTAGCAAAATCTCTCTCAGCAATGACCTCCCAGCAAAATCTCCCTCCAAAAAGACCTCCCTCCTGAACAGAACACTGGCTTTATATAGCTTCAGAAGGAATGGGTAATTGGAGACAGCTGTGTCTTGACGAGGGGGCAGGGTCAGCTCTCCAATTAGCCCTGGAGTCGACCAATCAGCTGCTTGAGGGATTTCAGGAAGCCATTTCTTGAAATAAACACATGCACAAACACATACTACAACACATAAACTGGGGAACGTAACAGGGAGTGTTTTTTACACACTGATGTTATGTTAACACTACTATCTAATCCATATGGACGGGAGTGTTGTTTACACACTGACATGTTAACACTGCTATCTAATCCATATGGATGGGAGTGTTGTTTACACACTGACATGTTAACACTACTATCTAATCCATATTGGTGGGAGTGTTGTTTACACACTGACATGTTGACACTACTATCTAATCCATATGGATGGGAGTGTTGTTTACACACTGATGTTATGTTAACACTACTATCTAATCCATATTGGTGGGAGTGTTGTTTACACACTGATGTTATGTTAACACTACTATCTAATCCATATGGATGGGAGTGTTGTTTACACACTGACATGTTAACACTACTATCTAATCCATATTGGTGGGAGTGTTTTTTACACACTTACATGTTAACACTACTATCTAATCCATATGGATGGGAGTGTTGTTTACACACTGACATGTTAATACTACTAACTAATCCATATTCTCTGTACATCCATTATTCATTATAGTGATGTTACTTTCATAGAAGGATATATTACATCTCTGATTACAAGTGTTTTACTAAACCTTTACCCAAACCTTTAGTCTGCTGAACAGCTTCTAAACCCAAGCCATTAGAATGCTGAACAGCTTCTAAACCCAAGCCATTAGAATGCTGAACAGCTTCTAAACCCAAGCCATTAGAATGCTGAACAGCTTCTAAACCCAAGCCATTAGAATGCTGAACAGCTTCTAAACCCAAGCCATTAGAATGCTGAACAGCTTCTAAACCCAAGCCATTAGAATGCTGAACAGCTTCTAAACCCAAGCCATTAGAATGCTGAACAGCTTCTAAACCCAAGCCATTAGAATGCTGAAAAGCTTCTAAACCCAAGCCATTAGAATGCTGAACAGCTTCTACCCCCAAGCCATCCGAATGCTGAACAGCTTCTACCCCCAATCCATTAGAATGCTGAACAGCTTCTACCCCCAAGCCATCAGGCTGCTGAACAGCTTCTACCCCCAATCCATTAGAATGCTGAACAGCTTCTACCCCCAATCCATTAGAATGCTGAACAGCTTCTACCCCCAAGCCATCAGGCTGCTGAACAGCTTCTACCCCCAATCCATTAGAATGCTGAACAGCTTCTACCCCCAAGCCATCAGGCTGCTGAACAGCTTCTACCCCCAATCCATTAGAATGCTGAACAGCTTCTACCCCCAAGCCATCAGGCTGCTGAACAGCTTCTACCCCCAATCCATTAGAATGCTGAACAGCTTCTACCCCCAAGCCATCAGGCTGCTGAACAGCTTCTACCCCCAAGCCATCAGGCTGCTGAACAGCTTCTACCCCCAAGCCATTAGAATGCTGAACAGCTTCTACCCCCAAGCCATCAGAATGCTGAACAGCTTCTAAACCCAAGCCATCAGGCTGCTGAACAGCTTCTACCCCCAAGCCATCAGGCTGCTGAACAGCTTCTACCCCCAAGCCATCAGGCTGCTGAACAGCTTCTACCCCCAAGCCATCAGACTGCTGAACAGCTTCTACCCCCAAGCCATCAGGCTGCTGAACAGCTTCTACCCCCAATCCATTAGAATGCTGAACAGCTTCTACCCCCCAATCCATTAGAATGCTGAACAGCTTCTACCCCCAAGCCATCAGGCTGCTGAACAGCTTCTACCCCCAATCCATTAGAATGCTGAACAGCTTCTACCCCCAAGCCATCAGGCTGCTGAACAGCTTCTACCCCCAATCCATTAGAATGCTGAACAGCTTCTACCCCCAAGCCATCAGGCTGCTGAACAGCTTCTACCCCCAATCCATTAGAATGCTGAACAGCTTCTACCCCCAAGCCATCAGGCTGCTGAACAGCTTCTACCCCCAAGCCATCAGGCTGCTGAACAGCTTCTACCCCCAAGCCATTAGAATGCTGAACAGCTTCTACCCCCAAGCCATCAGAATGCTGAACAGCTTCTAAACCCAAGCCATCAGGCTGCTGAACAGCTTCTACCCCCAAGCCATCAGGCTGCTGAACAGCTTCTACCCCCAAGCCATCAGGCTGCTGAACAGCTTCTACCCCCAAGCCATCAGACTGCTGAACAGCTTCTACCCCCAAGCCATCAGGCTGCTGAACAGCTTCTACCCCCAAGCATCAGGCTGCTGAACAGCTACTACCCCCAATCCATTAGAATGCTGAACAGCTTCTACCCCCAAGCCATCAGGCTGCTGAACAGCTTCTACCCCAAATCCATTAGAATGCTGAACAGCTTCTACCCCCAAGCCATCAGGCTGCTGAACAGCTTCTACCCCCAAGCCATCAGGCTGCTGAACAGCTTCTACCCCCAAGCCATTAGAATGCTGAACAGCTTCTACCCCCAAGCCATCAGAATGCTGAACAGCTTCTAAACCCAAGCCATCAGGCTGCTGAACAGCTTCTACCCCCAAGCCATCAGGCTGCTGAACAGCTTCTACCCCCAAGCCATCAGGCTGCTGAACAGCTTCTAAACCCAAGCCATCAGGCTGCTGAACAGCTTCTACCCCCAAGCCATCAGGCTGCTGAACAGCTTCTACCCCCAAGCCATCAGGCTGCTGAACAGCTTCTAAACCCAAGCCATCAGGCTGCTGAACAGCTTCTACCCCCAAGCCATCAGACTGCTGAACAGCTTCTACCCCCAAGCCATCAGGCTGCTGAACAGCTTCTAAACCCAAGCATCAGGCTGCTGAACAGCTTCTACCCCCAAGCCATCAGACTGCTGAACAGCTTCTACCCCCAAGCCATCAGACTGCTGAACAGCTTCTACCCCCAAGCCATCAGACTGCTGAACAGCTTCTACCCCCAAGCCATCAGGCTGCTGAACAGCTTCTAAACCCAAGCCATCAGACTGCTGAACAGCTTCTACCCCCAAGCCATCAGGCTGCTGAACAGCTTCTACCCCCAAGCCATCAGGCTGCTGAACAGCTTCTACCCCCAAGCCATCAGGCTGCTGAACAGCTTCTACCCCCAAGCCATCAGGCTGCTGAACAGCTTCTACCCCCAAGCCATCAGGCTGCTGAACAGCTTCTACCCCCAAGCCATCAGGCTGCTGAACAGCTTCTACCCCCAAGCCATTAGAATGCTGAACAGCTTCTACCCCCCCCCCAAGCCATCAGGCTGCTGAACAGCTTCTACCCCCAAGCCATCAGGCTGCTGAACAGCTTCTACCCCCAAGCCATCAGGCTGCTGAACAGCTTCTACCCCCAAGCCATCAGGCTGCTGAACAGCTTCTACCCCCAAGCCATCAGACTGCTGAACAGCTTCTACCCCCAAGCCATCAGACTGCTGAACAGCTTCTACCCCCAAGCCATCAGACTGATGAACAGCTTCTACCCCCAAGCCATCAGACTGATGAACAGCTTCTACCCCCAAGCCATCAGACTGATGAACAGCTTCTACCCCCAAGCCATCAGACTGCTGAACAGCTTCTACCCCCAATCCATCAGACTGCTGAACAGCTTCTACCCCCAAGCCATCAGGCTGCTGAACAGCTTCTACCCCCAAGCCATCAGGCTGCTGAACAGCTTCTACCCCCAAGCCATCAGACTGCTGAACAGCTTCTAAACCCAAGCCATTAGACTGCTGAACAGCTTCTACCCCCAAGCCATCAGGCTGCTGAACAGCTTCTACCCCCAAGCCATCAGACTGCTGAACAGCTTCTACCCCCAAGCCATCAGACTGATGAACAGCTTCTACCCCCAAGCCATCAGGCTGCTGAACAGCTACTACCCCCAAGCCATCAGGCTGCTGAACAGCTTCTAAACCCAAGCCATCAGACTGCTGAACAGCTTCTACCCCCAAGCCATCAGACTGATGAACAGCTACTACCCCCAAGCCATCAGGCTGCTGAACAGCTTCTACCCCCAAGCCATTAGAATGCTGAACAGCTTCTACCCCCAAGCCATCAGAATGCTGAACAGCTTCTAAACCCAAGCCATCAGGCTGCTGAACAGCTTCTACCCCCAAGCCATCAGGCTGCTGAACAGCTTCTACCCCCAAGCCATCAGGCTGCTGAACAGCTTCTACCCCCAAGCCATCAGACTGCTGAACAGCTTCTACCCCCAAGCCATCAGGCTGCTGAACAGCTTCTACCCCCAATCCATTAGAATGCTGAACAGCTTCTACCCCCAATCCATTAGAATGCTGAACAGCTTCTACCCCCAAGCCATCAGGCTGCTGAACAGCTTCTACCCCCAATCCATTAGAATGCTGAACAGCTTCTACCCCCAAGCCATCAGGCTGCTGAACAGCTTCTACCCCCAATCCATTAGAATGCTGAACAGCTTCTACCCCCAAGCCATCAGGCTGCTGAACAGCTTCTACCCCCAAGCCATCAGGCTGCTGAACAGCTTCTACCCCCAAGCCATTAGAATGCTGAACAGCTTCTACCCCCAAGCCATCAGAATGCTGAACAGCTTCTAAACCCAAGCCATCAGGCTGCTGAAACAGCTTCTACCCCCAAGCCATCAGGCTGCTGAACAGCTTCTACCCCCAAGCCATCAGGCTGCTGAACAGCTTCTACCCCCAAGCCATCAGACTGCTGAACAGCTTCTACCCCCAAGCCATCAGGCTGCTGAACAGCTTCTACCCCCAAGCCATCAGGCTGCTGAACAGCTACTACCCCCAATCCATTAGAATGCTGAACAGCTTCTACCCCCAAGCCATCAGGCTGCTGAACAGCTTCTACCCCCAATCCATTAGAATGCTGAACAGCTTCTACCCCCAAGCCATCAGGCTGCTGAACAGCTTCTACCCCCAAGCCATCAGGCTGCTGAACAGCTTCTACCCCCAAGCCATTAGAATGCTGAACAGCTTCTACCCCCAAGCCATCAGAATGCTGAACAGCTTCTAAACCCAAGCCATCAGGCTGCTGAACAGCTTCTACCCCAAGCCATCAGGCTGCTGAACAGCTTCTACCCCCAAGCCATCAGGCTGCTGAACAGCTTCTAAACCCAAGCCATCAGGCTGCTGAACAGCTTCTACCCCCAAGCCATCAGGCTGCTGAACAGCTTCTACCCCCAAGCCATCAGGCTGCTGAACAGCTTCTAAACCCAAGCCATCAGGCTGCTGAACAGCTTCTACCCCCAAGCCATCAGACTGCTGAACAGCTTCTACCCCCAAGCCATCAGGCTGCTGAACAGCTTCTAAACCCAAGCCATCAGGCTGCTGAACAGCTTCTACCCCCAAGCCATCAGACTGCTGAACAGCTTCTACCCCCAAGCCATCAGACTGCTGAACAGCTTCTACCCCCAAGCCATCAGACTGCTGAACAGCTTCTACCCCCAAGCCATCAGGCTGCTGAACAGCTTCTAAACCCAAGCCATCAGACTGCTGAACAGCTTCTACCCCCAAGCCATCAGGCTGCTGAACAGCTTCTACCCCCAAGCCATCAGGCTGCTGAACAGCTTCTACCCCCAAGCCATCAGGCTGCTGAACAGCTTCTACCCCCAAGCCATCAGACTGCTGAACAGCTTCTACCCCCAAGCCATTAGAATGCTGAACAGCTTCTACCCCCAAGCCATCAGGCTGCTGAACAGCTTCTACCCCCAAGCCATCAGGCTGCTGAACAGCTTCTACCCCCAAGCCATCAGGCTGCTGAACAGCTTCTACCCCCAAGCCATCAGGCTGCTGAACAGCTTCTTACCCCCAAGCCATCAGGCTGCTGAACAGCTTCTACCCCCAAGCCATCAGACTGCTGAACAGCTTCTACCCCCAAGCCATCAGACTGATGAACAGCTTCTACCCCCAAGCCATCAGACTGATGAACAGCTTCTACCCCCAAGCCATCAGACTGATGAACAGCTTCTACCCCCAAGCCATCAGACTGCTGAACAGCTTCTACCCCCAATCCATCAGACTGCTGAACAGCTTCTACCCCCAAGCCATCAGGCTGCTGAACAGCTTCTACCCCCAAGCCATCAGGCTGCTGAACAGCTTCTACCCCCCAAGCCATCAGACTGCTGAACAGCTTCTAAACCCAAGCCATTAGACTGCTGAACAGCTTCTACCCCCAAGCCATCAGGCTGCTGAACAGCTTCTACCCCCAAGCCATCAGACTGCTGAACAGCTTCTACCCCCAAGCCATCAGACTGATGAACAGCTTCTACCCCCAAGCCATCAGGCTGCTGAACAGCTACTACCCCCAAGCCATCAGGCTGCTGAACAGCTTCTAAACCCAAGCCATCAGACTGCTGAACAGCTTCTACCCCCAAGCCATCAGACTGATGAACAGCTACTACCCCCAAGCCATCAGACTGCTGAACAGCTTCTAAACCCAAGCCATCAGACTGCTGAACAGCTACTACCCCCAAGCCATCAGGCTGCTGAACAGCTTCTACCCCCAAGCCATCAGACTGCTGAACAGCTTCTACCCCCAAGCCATCAGACTGCTGAACAGCTTCTACCCCCAAGCCATCAGGCTGCTGAACAGCTTCTACCCCCAAACCATCAGGCTGCTGAACAGCTTCTACCCCCAAGCCATCAGACTGATGAACAGCTTCTACCCCCAAGCCATCAGACTGCTGAACAGCTTCTACCCCCAAGCCATCAGACTGATGAACAGCTTCTACCCCCAAGCATCAGGCTGCTGAACAGCTTCTACCCCCAAGCCATCAGGCTGCTGAACAGCTTCTACCCCCAAGCCATCAGGCTGCTGAACAGCTTCTACCCCAAACCATCAGACTGCTGAACAGCTTCTACCCCCAAGCCATCAGACTGCTGAACAGCTTCTACCCCCAAGCCATCAGGCTGCTGAACAGCTTCTACCCCCAAGCCATCAGACTGCTGAACAGCTTCTACCCCCAAGCCATCAGAATGCTGAACAGCTTCTACCCCCAAGCCATCAGACTGCTGAACAGCTTCTACCCCCAAACCATCAGACTGCTGAACAGCTTCTACCCCCAAGCCATCAGACTGCTGAACAGCTTCTACCCCCAAGCCATCAGACTGCTGAACAGCTTCTACCCCCAAGCCATCAGACTGCTGAACAGCTTCTACCCCCAAGCCATCAGGCTGCTGAACAGCTTCTACCCCCAAGCCATCAGACTGCTGAACAGCTTCTACCCCCAAGCCATCAGGCTGCTGAACAGCTTCTACCCCCAAGCCATCAGGCTGCTGAACAGCTTCTACCCCCAAGCCATCAGACTGCTGAACAGCTTCTACCCCCAAGCCATCAGGCTGCTGAACAGCTTCTACCCCCAAGCCATCAGACTGCTGAACAGCTTCTACCCCAAGCCATCAGACTGATGAACAGCTTCTACCCCCAAGCCATCAGACTGCTGAACAGCTTCTACCCCCAATCCATCAGGCTGCTGAACAGCTTCTACCCCCAACCATCAGACTGCTGAACAGCTACTACCCCCAAGCCATCAGACTGCTGAACAGCTTCTACCCCCAAGCCATCAGACTGCTGAACAGCTTCTACCCCCAAGCCATCAGACTGCTGAACAGCTTCTACCCCCAATCCATCAGGCTGCTGAACAGCTTCTACCCCCAAACCATCAGACTGCTGAACAGCTTCTACCCCCAAGCATCAGACTGCTGAACAGCTTCTACCCCCAAGCCATCAGGCTGCTGAACAGCTTCTACCCCCAAGCCATCAGGCTGCTGAACAGCTTCTACCCCCAAGCCATCAGGCTGCTGAACAGCTTCTACCCCCAAGCCATCAGGCTGATGAACAGCTTCTACCCCCAAGCCATCAGACTGCTGAACAGCTTTCTACCCCCAAGCCATCAGGCTGCTGAACAGCTTCTACCCCCAAGCCATCAGACTGATGAACAGCTTCTACCCCCAAGCCATCAGACTGATGAACAGCTTCTACCCCCAAGCCATCAGACTGCTGAACAGCTTCTACCCCCAAGCCATCAGGCTGCTGAACAGCTTCTACCCCCAAAGCCATCAGACTGATGAACAGCTTCTACCCCCAAGCCATCAGACTGATGAACAGCTTCTACCCCCAAGCCATCAGACTGATGAACAGCTTCTACCCCCAAGCCATCAGACTGATGAACAGCTTCTACCCCCAAGCCATCAGACTGATGAACAGCTTCTACCCCCAAGCCATCAGACTGATGAACAGCTTCTACCCCCAAGCCATCAGACTGATGAACAGCTTCTACCCCCAAGCCATCAGACTGATGAACAGCTTCTACCCCCAAGCCATCAGGCTGCTGAACAGCTTCTACCCCCAAGCCATCAGGCTGCTGAACAGCTTCTACCCCCAAGCCATCAGACTGATGAACAGCTTCTACCCCCAAGCCATCAGACTGATGAACAGCTTCTACCCCCAAGCCATCAGGCTGAACAGCTTCTACCCCCAAGCCATCAGGCTGCTGAACAGCTTCTACCCCCCAAGCCATCAGACTGCTGAACAGCTTCTACCCCCAAGCCATCAGACTGCTGAACAGCTTCTACCCCCAAGCCATCAGACTGCTGAACAGCTTCTACCCCCAAGCCATCAGGCTGCTGAACAGCTTCTACCCCCAATCCATCAGGCTGCTGAACAGCTTCTACCCCCAAGCCATCAGACTGCTGAACAGCTTCTACCCCCAAGCCATCAGACTGCTGAACAGCTTCTACCCCCAAGCCATCAGACTGCTGAACAGCTTCTACCCCCAAGCCATCAGGCTGCTGAACAGCTTCTACCCCCAATCCATCAGGCTGCTGAACAGCTTCTACCCCCAAGCCATCAGGCTGCTGAACAGCTTCTACCCCCAATCCATCAGGCTGCCTGAACAGCTTCTACCCCCAAGCCATCAGGCTGCTGAACAGCTTCTACCCCCAAGCCATCAGACTGCTGAACAGCTTCTAAACCCAAGCCATCAGACTGCTGAACAGCTTCTACCCCCAAGCCATCAGGCTGCTGAACAGCTTCTACCCCCAAGCCATCAGACTGCTGAACAGCTTCTACCCCCAAGCCATCAGACTGCTGAACAGCTTCTACCCCCAAGCCATCAGACTGCTGAACAGCTTCTACCCCCAAGCCATCAGACTGCTGAACAGCTTTCTACCCCCAAGCCATCAGACTGCTGAACAGCTACTACCCCCAAGCCATACGACTGCTGAACAGCTTCTACCCCCAAGCCATCAGACTGCTGAACAGCTTCTACCCCCAAGCCATCAGACTGCTGAACAGCTTCTACCCCCAAGCCATCAGACTGCTGAACAGCTTCTACCCCCAATCCATCAGGCTGCTGAACAGCTTCTACCCCCAAGCCATCAGGCTGCTGAACAGCTTCTACCCCCAAGCCATCAGGCTGCTGAACAGCTTCTACCCCCAAGCCATCAGGCTGCTGAACAGCTTCTACCCCCAAGCCATCAGGCTGCTGAACAGCTTCTACCCCCAAGCCATACGACTGCTGAACAGCTTCTACCCCCCAGCCATCAGACTGCTGAACAGCTTCTACCCCCAAGCCATCAGACTGATGAACAGCTTCTACCCCCAAGCCATCAGACTGATGAACAGCTTCTACCCCCAAGCCATCAGGCTGCTGAACAGCTTCTACCCCCCAAGCCATCAGACTGCTGAACAGCTTCTACCCCCAAGCCATCAGACTGCTGAACAGCTTCTACCCCCAAGCCATCAGACTGCTGAACAGCTTCTACCCCCAAGCCATCAGGCTGCTGAACAGCTTCTACCCCCAATCCATCAGGCTGCTGAACAGCTTCTACCCCCAAGCCATCAGACTGCTGAACAGCTTCTACCCCCAAGCCATCAGACTGCTGAACAGCTTCTACCCCCAAGCCATCAGACTGCTGAACAGCTTCTACCCCCAAGCCATCAGGCTGCTGAACAGCTTCTACCCCCAATCCATCAGGCTGCTGAACAGCTTCTACCCCCCAAGCCATCAGGCTGCTGAACAGCTTCTACCCCCAATCATCAGGCTGCTGAACAGCTTCTACCCCCAAGCCATCAGGCTGCTGAACAGCTTCTACCCCCAAGCCATCAGACTGCTGAACAGCTTCTAAACCCAAGCCATCAGGACTGCTGAACAGCTTCTACCCCCAAGCCATCAGGCTGCTGAACAGCTTCTACCCCCAAGCCATCAGACTGCTGAACAGCTTCTACCCCCAAGCCATCAGACTGCTGAACAGCTTCTACCCCCAAGCCATCAGACTGCTGAACAGCTTCTACCCCCAAGCCATCAGACTGCTGAACAGCTTCTACCCCCAAGCCATCAGACTGCTGAACAGCTACTACCCCCAGCCATACGACTGCTGAACAGCTTCTACCCCCAAGCCATCAGACTGCTGAACAGCTTCTACCCCCAAGCCATCAGACTGCTGAACAGCTTCTACCCCCAAGCCATCAGACTGCTGAACAGCTTCTACCCCCAATCCATCAGGCTGCTGAACAGCTTCTACCCCCAAGCCATCAGGCTGCTGAACAGCTTCTACCCCCAAGCCATCAGGCTGCTGAACAGCTTCTACCCCCAAGCCATCAGGCTGCTGAACAGCTTCTACCCCCAAGCCATCAGGCTGCTGAACAGCTTCTACCCCCAAGCCATACGACTGCTGAACAGCTTCTACCCCCCAGCCATCAGACTGCTGAACAGCTTCTACCCCCAAGCCATCAGACTGCTGAACAGCTTCTACCCCAAGCCATCAGACTGCTGAACAGCTTCTACCCCCAGACTGCTGAACAGCTTCTACCCCCAAGCCATCAGACTGCTGAACAGCTTCTACCCCCAAGCCATCAGACTGCTGAACAGCTTCTACCCCCAAGCCATCAGACTGCTGAACAGCTTCTACCCCCCAGCCATCAGGCTGCTGAACAGCTTCTACCCCCAAGCCATCAGACTGCTGAACAGCTTCTACCCCCAAGCCATCAGACTGCTGAACAGCTTCTACCCCCAATCCATCAGACTGCCTGAACAGCTTCTACCCCCAAGCCATCAGACTGCTGACAGCTTCTACCCCCAAGCCATCAGACTGCTGAACAGCTTCTACCCCAAGCCATCAGACTGATTGAACAGCTTCTACCCCCAAGCATCAGGCTGCTGAACAGCTTCTACCCCCAAGCCATCAGGCTGCTGAACAGCTTCTACCCCCCAAGCCATCAGGCTGCTGAACAGCTTCTACCCCCCAAGCCATCAGGCTGCTGAACAGCTTCTACCCCCAAGCCATCAGACTGCTGAACAGCTTCTACCCCCAAGCCATCAGACTGCTGAACAGCTTCTACCCCCAAGCCATCAGACTGCTGAACAGCTTCTACCCCCAAGCCATCAGACTGCTGAACAGCTTCTACCCCCAAGCCATCAGACTGCTGAACAGCTACTACCCCCAAGCCATACGACTGCTGAACAGCTTCTACCCCCAAGCCATCAGACTGCTGAACAGCTTCTACCCCCAAGCCATCAGACTGCTGAACAGCTTCTACCCCCAAGCCATCAGACTGCTGAACAGCTTCTACCCCCAATCCATCAGGCTGCTGAACAGCTTCTACCCCAAGCCATCAGCTGCTGAACAGCTTCTACCCCAAGCCATCAGGCTGCTGAACAGCTTCTACCCCCAAGCCATCAGGCTGCTGAACAGCTTCTACCCCAAGCCATCAGGCTGCTGAACAGCTTCTACCCCCAAGCCATACGACTGCTGAACAGCTTCTACCCCCCAGCCATCAGACTGCTGAACAGCTTCTACCCCCAAGCCATCAGACTGCTGAACAGCTTCTACCCCCAAGCCATCAGACTGCTGAACAGCTTCTACCCCAAGCCATCAGACTGCTGAACAGCTTCTACCCCCAAGCCATCAGACTGCTGAACAGCTTCTACCCCCAAGCCATCAGACTGCTGAACAGCTTCTACCCCCCAGCCATCAGGCTGCTGAACAGCTTCTACCCCCAAGCCATCAGACTGCTGAACAGCTTCTACCCCCAAGCCATCAGACTGCTGAACAGCTTCTACCCCAATCCATCAGACTGCTGAACAGCTTCTACCCCCAAGCCATCAGACTGCTGAACAGCTTCTACCCCCAAGCCATCAGACTGCTGAACAGCTTCTACCCCCAAGCCATCAGACTGATGAACAGCTTCTACCCCCAAGCCATCAGACTGCTGAACAGCTTCTACCCCAAGCCATCAGGCTGCTGAACAGCTTCTACCCCCAAGCCATCAGGCTGCTGAACAGCTTCTACCCCCCAAGCCATCAGGCTGCTGAACAGCTTCTACCCCCCAAGCCATCAGGCTGCTGAACAGCTTCTACCCCCCAAGCCATCAGACTGCTGAACAGCTTCTACCCCCAAGCCATCAGGCTGCTGAACAATTAATAAACTGGCTGCTGGACTATTTACATTGACCCCCTTCCCTTTTGTACACTGCTGCTACTCGCTGTTTATTTTATATGCATAGCCACTTCACCCCCACCTACATGTAAACATTACCTCAACTAACCTGTACCCCCGCACACTGACTCGCTACACCCTGTATATAGCCTCGTAATTGTTATTTTATTGTGTTACTTTTTATAATTTTTTACTTTAGTTTATTTGGTAAATATTTTCTTAACTCTTCTTGTACTGCACTGTTGGTTAAGGGCTTGTAAGTAAGCATTTCATGGTAAGGTCACTTGTTGTATTCGGAGCATGTGACAAAGTTTGATTTGAAATTAATTGAATATCTGGCTACTGTGATGCTGCACCATAGTTCAAAATGCCGATCAGTTTCCGGGAAGATTGAGCACTCTACACAGTTCATATAGAAAGATTAACTTAAGGGCCCCCCGAGTGTCGCAGCAGTCTAAGGCACTGCACTGCACCGCAGTGCTTAAGGTGTCACCACAGACCCTGGTTTGATCCCAGGCTGTCACAACCGGCGGTCAACATATGGTGGAGCACAATTGGCCCATCGTTGTCTGGGTTAGGGGAGGGTTCGGTCGGGGGGGCTTTACATGGCTCACCGCGCTCTAGCGCCGCCTTGTGGCATGCCGGGCACCTGCAGGCTGACTTCGGTTGTCAGTTTAATAGTGTTTCAACCGACACATTGGTGCAGCTGGCTTCCGGGTTAAGCGGGTGGATGTTAAGGAACATGGTTTGGGGTAATGTTTCGGAGGATGCATGACTCGACCTTCACCTCTCCAGGGAGTTGCAGTGATGAGGGAGAAAAAGGGTGTAAAAAATTATGTAAGCAAAGTCAAGTCAAAGTATCCAACTAAACCTGTTCTAACTAGATACTCACCTGAATGTCTGTCTTTCTAGATAATAGATAAGGGTAAGAGGGATCCATCGGAGGAGATTGAGATTCTGATGAGATACGCACAACACCCCAACATCATCACACTCAAAGATGTAAGTACTGTTACATTTACATTTGAGTGATTTAGCAGATGCTCTTATTTAGAGCGACTTCTAGTTAGTGCATTCACCTTAGAATGGCTAGGTCCCGTGTGGAAATGGATCCCCTCACTACTGTAAGTTGCTCTGGTTAAGAGTGTCTGCTAAAGGACAAATGTAAGTGTAGGTGGGACACCCACATATCACAGTCACCAAGGACAGAGAGACTGGTAACAAGTAGCTGTCACCAAGGACAGAGAGACTGGTAACAAGTAGCTATCACCAAGGACAGAGAGACTGGTAACAAGTAGCTATCACCAAGGACAGAGAGACTGGTAACAAGTAGCTATCACCAAGGACAGAGAGACTGGTAACAAGTAGCTGTCACCAAGGTCAGAGAGACTGGTAACAAGTAGCTATCACCAAGGACAGAGAGACTGGTAACAAGTAGCTATCACCAAGGACAGAGAGAAGGGTAACAAGTAGCTATCACCAAGGACAGAGAGACTGGTAACTAGTAGCTATCACCAAGGACAGAGAGACTGGTAACAAGTAGCTATCACCAAGGTCAGAGAGACTGGTAACAAGTAGCTATCACCAAGGACAGAGAGACTGGTAACAAGTAGCTATCACCAAGGACAGAGAGAGTGGTAACAAGTAGCTATCACCAAGGTCAGAGAGACTGGTAACTAGTAGCTATCACCAAGGACAGAGAGACTGGTAACAAGTAGCTATCACCAAGGACAGAGAGAAAGGTAACAAGTAGCTATCACCAAGGTCAGAGCGACTGGTAACAAGTAGCTATCACCAAGGACAGAGAGACTGGTAACAAGTAGCTATCACCAAGGACAGAGAGACTGGTAACAAGTAGCTATCACCAAGGACAGAGAGGAAGGTAACAAGTAGCAATCACCAAGGACAGAGAGACCGGTAACAAGTAGCTATCACCAAGGTCAGAGAGACTGGTAACAAGTAGCTATCACCAAGGACAGAGAGACTGGTAACAAGTAGCTGTCACCAAGGTCAGAGAGACTGGTAACAAGTAGCTGTCACCAAGGACAGAGAGAGTGGTAACAAGTAGCTATCACCAAGGTCAGAGAGACTGGTAACAAGTAGCTATCACCAAGGACAGAGAGAAAGGTAACAAGTAGCTATCACCAAGGTCAGAGCGACTGGTAACAAGTAGCTATCACCAAGGACAGAGAGACTGGTAACAAGTAGCTATGACCAAGGACAGAGAGACTGGTAACAAGTAGCTATCACCAAGGACAGAGAGGAAGGTAACAAGTAGCAATCACCAAGGACAGAGAGACCGGTAACAAGTAGCTATCACCAAGGTCAGAGAGACTGGTAACAAGTAGCTATCACCAAGGACAGAGAGACTGGTAACAAGTAGCTATCACCAAGGACAGAGAGACTGGTAACAAGTAGCTATCACCAAGGACAGAGAGAAGGGTAACAAGTAGCTATCACCAAGGACAGAGAGACTGGTAACAAGTAGCTATCACCAAGGACAGAGAGACTGGTAACAAGTAGCTATCACCAAGGACAGAGAGAAAGGTAACAAGTTACCTTACCTCTAGGAAACCTAGAGAGGAACCAGGCTATGTGGGGTGGCCAGTCCTCTTCTGGCTGTGCCGGGTGGAGATTATAACAGAACGTGGCCAAGATGTTCAAATGTTCATAAATGAACAGTTGAAACTGGAGCAGCAGCACAGCCAGGTGGACTGGGGACAGCAAGGAGTCATCATGTCAGGTAGTCCTGAGGCATGGTCCTAGGGCTCAGGTCCTCCGAGAGAGAGAGAAAGAAAGAATTAGAGAGAGCATACTTAAATTCATACAGGACACCGGATAGGACAGGAGAAGTACTCCAGATATAACAAACTGACCCTAGCCCCCCGACACATAAACTACTGCAGCATAAATACTGGAGGCTGAGACAGGAGGAGTCAGGAGACACTGTGGCCCCATCCAATGACACCCCCAGACAGTGCCAAACAGGAAGGATATAACCCCACCCACTTTGCCAAAGCACAGCCCCCACACCAATAGAGGGATATCAACCACCAATTTACCATCCTGAGACAAGGCCGAGTATAGCCCACAAAGATCTCCGCCACGGCACAACCCAGACAGGAAGATCACATCAGCGACTCAACCCACTCAAGTGACGCACCCCTCCTAGGGATGGTATGAAAGAGCCCTAGTAAGCCAGTGACTCAGCCCCTGTAATAGGGTTAGAGGCAGAGAATCCCAGTGGAAAGAGGGGAACCGGCCAGGCAGAGATATCTGGAGAGAGATGGGGCAGGTTGTCAGGCAGACAGACCTCACTAGTCACAAGATGTTATCTGGAGAGAGAGGGGGCAGGTTGTCGGGTAGTTCTTTCTAAGTGAGACCAGTGGATTCAATAGGGGGGTTGCAGACCTGGAGGAGGGTTGCAGTGAGATTAGTAGGAGAACAGAGACCTGGAAGGGGGTGCAGTGAGATTAGTAGGAGAACAGAGACCTGGAGGGGGTTACAGTGAGATTAGTAGGAGAACAGAGACCTGGAGGAGGGTCACAGTGAGATTAGTAGGAGAACAGAGACCTGGAGGGGGTTACAGTGAGATTAGTAGGAGAACAGAGACCTGGAGGAGGGTCACAGTGAGATTAGTAGGAGAACAGAGACCTGAAGGGGTGTCACAGTGAGATTAGTAGGAGAACAGAGACCTGGAGGGGGTTACAGTGAGATTAGTAGGAGAACAGCCTCTAGTAAAGATGAGGTCAAGTGTATTGCTCACTTGTGAGTTGGAGGGGACTGGGAAAGGGTGAAGTCAAGAGAGGTAAGGAGGGGAAATAAATAAATCAAAGGCAGATGTCGGGAGGTTGAAGTCACCAAGTACGAAGAGCGGTGAGCCATCAGCAGGAAATGAACTTATCAAGGTGTCAAGCTCATTGAGGAACTCTCCAAGGTGTCAAGCTCATTGAGGAACTCTCCAAGGTGTCAAGCTCATTGAGGAACTCTCCAAGGTGTCAAGCTGATTGAGGAACTCTCCAAGGTGTCAAGCTGATTGAGGAACTCTCCAAGGTGTCAAGCTGATTGAGGAACTCTCCAAGGTGTCAAGCTGATTGAGGAAATCTCCAAGGTGTCTAGCTCATTGAGGAACTCTCCAAGGTGTCAAGCTCATTGAGGAACTCTCCAAGGTGTCAAGCTCATTGAGGAACTCTCCAAGGTGTCAAGCTGATTGAGGAACTCTCCAAGGTGTCAAGCTCATTGAGGAACTCTCCAAGGTGTCAAGCTCATTGAGGAACTCTCCAAGGTGTCAAGCTGATTGAGGAACTCTCCAAGGTGTCAAGCTGATTGAGGAAATCTCCAAGGTGTCTAGCTCATTGAGGAACTCTCCAAGGTGTCAAGCTCATTGAGGAACTCTCCAAGGTGTCAAGCTCATTGAGGAACTCTCCAAGGTGTCAAGCTGATTGAGGAACTCTCCAAGGTGTCAAGCTCATTGAGGAACTCTCCAAGGTGTCAAGCTGATTGAGGAACTCTCCAAGGTGTCAAGCTCATTGAGGAACTCTCCAAGGTGTCAAGCTGATTGAGGAACTCTCCAAGGTGTCAAGCTGATTGAGGAACTCTCCAAGGTGTCAAGCTGATTGAGGAACTCTCCAAGGTGTCAAGCTGATTGAGGAACTCTCCAAGGTGTCAAGCTGATTGAGGAAATCTCCAAGGTGTCAAGCTGATTGAGGAACTCTCCAAGGTGTCAAGCTCATTGAGGAACTCTCCAAGGTGTCAAGCTGATTGAGGAACTCTCCAAGGTGTCAAGCTGATTGAGGAACTCTCCAAGGTGTCAAGCTCATTGAGGAACTCTCCAAGGTGTCAAGCTGATTGAGGAACTCTCCAAGGTGTCTAGCTCATTGAGGAACTCTCCAAGGTGTCAAGCTCATTGAGGAACTCTCCAAGGTGTCTAGCTCATTGAGGAACTCTCCAAGGTGTCTAGCTCATTGAGGAACTCTCCAAGGTGTCAAGCTCATTGAGGAACTCTCCAAGGTGTCAAGCTGATTGAGGAACTCTCCAAGGTGTCTAGCTCATTGACGAACTCTCCAAGGTGTCTAGCTGATTGAGGAACTCTCCAAGGTGTCTAGCTGATTGAGGAACTCTCCAAAGTGTCAAGCTCATTGAGGAACTCTCCAAGGTGTCAAGCTGATTGAGGAACTCTCCAAGGTGTCAAGCTCATTGAGGAACTCTCCAAGGTGTCAAGCTGATTGAGGAACTCTCCAAGGTGTCTAGCTGATTGAGGAACTCTCCAAGGTGTCAAGCTCATTGAGGAACTCTCCAAGGTGTCAAGCTCATTGAGGAACTCTCCAAGGGCACCTGGTGGGCGATAGATGACAACAATGTTAAGCTTGAGTGGACAGCAGACAGTGATATCATGGAATTCAAATGAGATGGACAGGTGAGAAAAGAGAACATCTCCACTTAGGAGAATTGAGTAGCCACCACCGTGATGACCAGATGATCTCAGACTATGAGAGAAATATAGTCAGATGAAGAGGGAGCAGCTGGAGTAGTAGTGTTCTCTGGGGTGATCATATCTCCGTCAGGGCCAAAAGGTCTAGGGACTGAAGAGCAGCATAGGCTGAGAGGAACTCTGCATTCTTGACCGTACCCCTAAACTGTTACCGTACCCCTAAGCTGTTACCGTACCCCTAAGTTGGGTCTCTGTCTGTATGTATTCTGTTTGTACTGACAGCTCAGTGTATTAACGTGTGTGTGTGTGTGTGTGTGTGTGTGTGTGTGTGTGTGTTAGGTGTATGATGAGGGCAGGTATGTGTATGTGGTAACAGAACTGATGAAGGGAGGAGAGTTACTGGATAAGATCCTCAGACAGAAGTTCTTCTCAGAGAGAGAAGCAAGCTCTGTTCTCTACACTATTACCAAGACTGTCCACTACCTGCACTGTCAAGGGGTAAGACTGAGACACAGTATGAAGAAACATCTACACACGTGTAACACACTGTAGACTGGCGTAAGACTGACCCACCTTGGGTGTGGGTGTTTTTTTTTCAAACTTTTATCTAACATATCTCTCTCACTCCTCCCTTTTGTCCTCTCTTCCTCTCTACCTCCTATCCTTCCTCCTCCCTCCCACCCCTCCTCCCTCTATCATCCTCTTTCCTGTTTCTTCTCTCTCTCTCGCCTCCCTCTCTCTCCTTCCCCTCTCGCTCCTCTTCCCCCTCTCTCTCTCTCACTTCTCTTCCCTCTCGCTCGCTCCTCTTCCCTCTTGCTCTCGCTCGCTCCTCTTCCCTCTCGCTCGCTCCTCCTCGCTCTCACTTGCTCCTCTTCATGCTCGCTCCTCTTCCCTCTCTGCTCACTCCTCTTCCCTCTCTCTCTCTCTCTCTCGCTCCTCTTCCTCTCTTCCCTCCTCTTCCCTCTCTCTCCCCTCCATCCTCCCGCTCTCTCCTCGCTCTCTCTCCTCTTCCCTCTCTCTCCTCTTCCCCCGTCTCTCCTTCATCTCTTTCCTCTCCCTCTTTCCTCTAGGTTGTCCATAGGGACTTAAAGCCCAGTAACATCCTCTATATGGACGACAGTGGGAATCCTGATTCTATCAGGATCTGTGATTTTGGTTTCTCCAAGCAGCTGAGAGGAGGAAACGGACTGCTACTAACACCATGTTACACAGCTAACTTTGTTGCTCCAGAGGTGAGAGACAGGAGGAGGAAGAGAGAGAGAAAGCAGTGTGTTGGGAAGGTTAGAGGTTTAGGAAGGATGAAGCTGTAGGGTTAGGAAGGATAACGTTGTAGGGTTAGGACGGATAAAGTTGGTGGGTTAGGAAGGGTCAAGATAGAGGGTTAGGGTTAAAGGGTTAAGTTAGATTGGTGAAGTTAGGGTTAGGAAGGGTGAAGTTAGGGTTGGGAAGGGTGAAGTTAGGGTTGGGAAGGGTGAAGTTAGGGTTGGGAAGGGTGAAGTTAGGGTTGGGAAGGGTGAAGTTAGGGTTGGGAAGGGTGAAGTTAGGGTTGGGAAGGGTGAAGTTAGGGTTGGGAAGGGTGAAGTTAGGGTTGGGAAGGGTGAAGTTAGGGTTGGGAAGGGTGAAGTTAGGGTTGGGAAGGGTGACATTGGAGGGTTGGGAAGGGTTGGGAAGGGTGACATTGGAGGGTTGGGAAGGGTGACGTTGGAGGGTTGGGAAGGGTGACGTTGGGAGGGGTCACGTTTGAGGGTTGGAAAGGGTCACGTTTGAGGGTTGGGAAGGGTGACGTTGGAGGGTTGGGAAGGGTGACGTTGGAGGGTTGGGAAGGGTGACGTTTGAGGGTTGGGAAGAGTCACGTTTGAGGGTTGGGAAGAGTCACGTTTGAGGGTTGGGAAGGGTCATGTTAGATGGGTAAAGTTAGGGTTTGGGAGGGTAAAGGTGGAGGGTTTGGAAGGATAACGGTGGAGGGTTTGGAAGGGTAACGGTGGAGGGTTTGGAAGGGTAACGTTGGAGGGTTTGGAAGGGTAACGTTGGAGGGTTTGGAAGGGTAACGTTGGAGGGTTTGGAAGGGTAAGGTTGGAGGGTTTGGAAGGGTAAGGTTGGAGGGTTTGGAAGGGTAAGGATGGAGGGTTTGGAAGGGTAACGTTGGAGGGTTTGGAAGGGTAACGTTGGAGGGTTTGGAAGGGTAACGTTGGAGGGTTTGGAAGGGTAACGTTGGAGGGTTTGGAAGGGTAACGTTGGAGGGTTTGGAAGGGTAACGTTGGAGGGTTTGGAAGGGTAACGTTGGAGGGTTTGGAAGGGTAACGTTGGAGGGTTTGGAAGGGTAACGTTGGAGGGTTTGGAAGGGTAACGTTGGAGGGTTTGGAAGGGTAACGTTGGAGTGTTGGGAAGGGTAACGTTGGAGGGTAGGGAAGGGTAAAGTTGGTGTTTAGGAAGGGTGTAGTTGGAAAGTTAGGGTGTTAGAGTCCAAATCAAATGTATTTATATAGCCCTTCGTACATCAGCTGATATCTCAAAGTGCTGTACAGAAACCCAGCCTAATACCCCAAACAGCAAGCAATGCAGGTGTAGAAGCACGGTGGCTAGGAAAAACTCCCTAGAAAGGCCAAAACCTAGGAAGAAACCTAGAGAGGAACCAGGCTATGTGGGGTGGCCAGTCCTCTTCTGGCTGTGCCGGGTGGAGATTATAACAGAACATGGCCAAGATGTTCAAATGTTCATAAATGACCATCATGGTCATATAATAATAAGGCAGAACAGTTGAAACTGGAGCAGCAGCACGGTCAGATGGACTGGGGACAGCAAGGAGTCATCATGTCAGGTAGTCCTGGGGCATGGTCCTAGGGCTCAGGTCCTCCGAGAGAGAGAAAGAAAGAGAGAAGGAGAGAATTAGAGAACGCACACTTAGATTCACACAGGACACCAATAGGACAGGAGAAGTACTCCAGATATAACAAACTGACCCTAGCCCCCCGACACATAAACTACTGCAGCATAAATACTGGAGGCTGAGACAGGAGGGGTCAGGAGACACTGTGGCCCCATCCAAGGACACCCCGGACAGGGCCAAACAGGAAGGATATAACCCCACCCACTTTGCCAAAGCACAGCCCCCACACCACTAGAGGGATATCTTCAACCACCAACTTACCATCCTGAGACAAGGCTGAGTATAGCCCACAAAGATCTCCGCCATGGCACAACCCAAGGGGGGGGTGCCAACCCAGACAGGATGACCACATCAGTGAATCAACCCACTCAGGTGACGCACCCCTTCCAGCGACGGCATAAGAGAGCCCCAGTAAGCCAGTGACTCAGCCCCTGTAATAGGGTTAGAGGCAGAGAATCCCAGTGGAAAGAGGGGAACCGGCCAGGCAGAGACAGCAAGGGCGGTTCGTTGCTCCAGAGCCTTTCCGTTCACCTTCCCACTCCTGGGCCAGACTACACTCAATCATATGACCCACTGAAGAGATGAGTCTTCAGTAAAGACTTAAAGGTTGAGACCGAGTTTGCGTCTCTGACATGGGTAGGCAGACCGTTCCATAAAAATGGAGCTCTATAGGAGAAAGCCCTGCCTCCAGCTGTTTGCTTAGAAATTCTAGGGACAATTAGGAGGCCTGCGTCTTGTGACCGTGTACGTGTAGGTATGTACGGCAGGACCAAATCAGAGAGATAGGTAGGAGCAAGCCCATGTAATGCTTTGTAGGTTAGCAGTAAAACCTTGAAATCAGCCCTTGCTTTGACAGGAAACCAGTGTAGAGAGGCTAGCACTGGAGTAATATGATCAAATTGGTGGTTCTAGTCAGGATTCTAGCAGCCGTATTTAGCACTAACTGAAGTTTATTTAGTGCTTTATCCGGGTAGCCGGAAAGTAGAGCATTGCAGTAGTCTAACCTAGAAGTGACAAAAGCATGGATACATTTTTCTGCATCATTTTTGGACATTAAGTTTCTGATTTTTGCAATGTTACGTAGATGGAAAAAAGCTGTCCTTGAAATGGTCTTGATATGTTCTTCAAAAGAGAGATCAGGGTCCAGAGTAACGCCGAGGTCCTTCACAGTTTTATTTGAGACGACTGTACAACCATTAAGATTAATTGTCAGATTCAACAGAAGATCTCTTTGTTTCTTGGGACCTAGAACAAGCACCTCTGTTTTGTCCGAGTTTAAAAGTAGAAAGTTTGCAGCCATCCACTTCCTTATGTCTGAAACACATGCTTCTAGCAAGGGCAATTTTGGGGCTTCACCATGTTTCATTGAAATGTACAGCTGTGTGTCATCCGCATAGCAGTGAAAGTTAACATTATGTTTTCGAATAACATCCCCAAGAGGTAAAATAAATACCCCTATAAACTTTTCCTATTCATGAAAATCGCAAATGAAATGAAATAAATGTATTCAAACACAAGCTTATCCTTTTGTTAACAACACAGTCATCTCAGATTTTCAAAATATGCGTTACAGCCAACGCTAGACAAGCATTTGTGTAAGTTTATCATGGCATAATGCTATGCTAGGCTCTGCTGGCAGCAGGCAACATTTTCACGAAAATAAGAAAAGCAACCAAATTAAATAATTTACCTTTGAAGAACTTCAGATGCTTTCACTCAGGAGACTCCCAGTTAGATGGCAAATGTTCCTTTTTTCCAAAAATATTATTTTTGTGGGCGAAATAGCTCCCGTTTGTTCATCATGTTTGGCTGAAAAATCGACCCTAAAATGCTACAACTATAACACCAAACTTTTTTCAAAATTTGCTCCATAATATCGACAGAAACACGGCAAACGTTGTTTAGGATCCATCCTCAAGGTGTTTTTAACAAATATATTCGATAATATATCCGTCGAGGCAGTTGGTTTCTCATAAGAAGCAATTGGAAAAATGGCTACCTCAGTATTTTACACAAGGTTTTCTGCGGGAGACACCATGTGACCACATGCCATATATGGTCCCTTACAGCCATTCTTCAAGGGAAATGCCTAAAAAGACGTCACAATGCTGTAGACACCTTGGGGAAAACGTAAGCTCATTCGTAGCTCATTCACAGCCATATAAGGAGTCATTGGCATGAGGCGGTTTCAAAAAATGTGGCACTTCCTGGTTGGATTTGTATCTGGGTTTCGCCTGTAACATCAGTTCTGTGGCACTCAGACAATATCTTTGCAGTTTTGGAAACGTCAGTGTCTTCTTTCCAAATCTGTCAATTATATGCATAGTCGAGCATCTTTTCGTGAAAAAATATCTTGTTTAAAATGGGAACGTTTTTTATCCAAAAATTTAAATAGCGCCCCCTAAATCCAAATTGTTAAGAGGCTCCTCTGTCCTCCACTCGTTACCTGTATTAATGGCACCTGTTTGAACTTGTTATCAGTATAAAAGACACCTGTCCACGACCTCAAACAGTCACACTCCAAACTCCACTATGGCCGAGACCAAAGAGCTGTCAAATGACACCAGAAACAAAATTGTAGACCTGCACCAGGCTGGGAAGACTGAATCTGCAATAGGGAAGCAGCTTGGTTTGAAAAAATCAACTGTGGGAGCAATTATTAGGAAATGGAAGACATACAAGACCACTGATAATCTCCCTCGATCTGGGGCTCCACGCAAGATCTTAGTGAAGGGACTTAGTGAATGACCTGCAGAGAGCTGGGACCAAAGTAACAAAGCCTACCATCAGTAACACACTACGCCGCCAGGGATTCAAATCCTGCAGTGCCAGACGTGTCCCCCTGCTTAAGCCAGTACATGTCCAGGCCCGTCTGAAGTTTGCTAGAGAGCATTTGGATGATCCAGAAGAAGATTGGGAGAATGTCATATGTTCAGATGAAACCAAAATATAACTTTTTGGTAAAAACTCAACTCATCGTGTTTGGAGGACAAAGACTGCTGAGTTGCATCCAAAGACCTACTATGAAGCATGGGGGTGGAAACATCATGCTTTGGGGCTGTTTTTCTGCAAAGGGACCAGGACGACTGATCCGTGTAAAGGAAAGAATGAATGGGGCCATGTGTCGTGAGATTTTGAGTGAAAACCTCCTTCCATCAGCAAGGGCATTGAAGATGAAACATGGCTGGGTCTTTCAGCATGACAATGATCCCAACACACCGCCCTGGCAACGAAGGAGTGGCTTCGTAAGAAGCATTTCAAGGTTCTGGAGTGGCCTAGCCAGTCTCCAGATCTCAACCCCATAGAAAATCTTTGGAGGGAGTTGAAAGTCCGTGTTGCCCAGCAACAGCCCCAAAACATCACTGCTCTAGAGGAGATCTGCATGGAGGAATGGGCCAACATACCAGCAACTGTGTGTGAAAACTTTGTGAAGACTTACAGAAAACGTTTGACCTCTGTCATTGCCAACAAAGGGTATATAACAAAGTATTGAGAAACTTTGTTATTGACCAAATACTTATTTTCCACCATAATTTGCTAATTAATTCATTAAAAATCCTACAATGTGATTTTCTCGATTATTTTTTTTTCTTCTCATTTTGTCTGTCATAGTTGAAGTGTACCTATGATGAAAATTACAGGCCTCATCTTTTTAAGTGGGAGAACTTGCACAATTGGTGACTGACTAAATACTTATTTGCCTCACTGTATATGCATATCCTAGCTTCTGAGCCTGAGTAAGTTTACTTTGGACATTTATCCGAGTTTCCGAATAGTGCCCCTTGTCACTAAAAAGTTAGGAAGGGTAAAGTTGGAGTGTTTGGGCTAGACAGGGTTAAGTTAGATGGTTATGATTGGTTAAGTTAGATGGGTGAAGTTGGAGGGTTACGAAAGGCTAAAGTTTGTGTTAGGAAGTCTACAGTGGGTTAGGAAGGGTAACGTTAGGGTTGACATTAGGAAGGGTAAAGTTAGGGTTGACATTAGGAAGGGTAAAGTTAGGGTTGGCATTAGGAAGGGTAAAGTTAGGGTTGGCATTAGGAAGGGTAAAGTTAGGTTTGACATTAGAAAGGGTAAAGTTAGGTTTGACATTAGGAAGGGTAAAGTTAGGGTTGACATTAGAAAGGGTAAAGTTAGGGTTGACATTAGAAAGGGTAAAGTTAGGGTTGACATTAGGAAGGGTAAAGTTAGGGTTGACATTAGGAAGGGTAAAGTTAGGGTTGACATTAGGAAGGGTAAAGTTAGGGCTGGCATTAGGAAGGGTAAAGTTAGGGCTGGCATTAGGAAGGGTAAAGTTAGGGTTGGCATTAGGAAGGGTAAAGTTAGGGTTGACATTAGGAAGGGTAAAGTTAGGGTTGACATTAGGAAGGGTAAAGTTAGGGTTGACATTAGGAAGGGTAAAGTTAGAGTTGACATTAGGAAGGGTAAAGTTAGGGTTGACATTAGGAAGGGTAAAGTTAGGGTTGACATTAGGAAGGGTAAAGTTAGGGTTGACATTAGGAAGGGTAAAGTTAGAATTGACATTAGGAAGGGTAAAGTTAGGGTTGACATTAGGAAGGGTAAAGTTAGGGTTGACATTAGGAAGGGTAAAGTTAGGGTTGACATTAGGAAGGGTAAAGTTAGATGGTTTATGGTTAGGAAGATGAAGTTAGATGGTTTAGGGTTAGGATGTGTTAAGTTAGGGTTGGCATTAGGAAGGGGAAGTTAGATGGTTTAGGGTTAGGAAGGTGAAGTTAGATGGTTTAGGGTTAGGATGTGTTAAGTTAGGGTTGGCATTAGGAAGGTGAAGTTAGATGGTTTAGGGTTAGGAAGGTGAAGTTAGATGGTTTAGGGTTAGGAAGGTGAAGTTAGATGGTTTAGGGTTAGGAAGGTGAAGTTAGATGGTTTAGGGTTAGGAAGGTGAAGTTAGATGGTTTAGGGTTAGGAAGGTGAAGTTAGATGGTTTAGGGTGAAGTTAAGCAATCTGAGTGTTCTCTAGCCCCTTACCTGTACTGAGTGTGTGTGTTGTCTTTTGCTGTTTGTGTTTCTCTGGATGTGACTCTCTCTGTGTATGTATTTCTGTGTGTAGGTGTTGATGCGTCAGGGTTATGATGCTGCCTGTGATATCTGGAGTCTTGGAGTGTTGTTATACACCATGTTAGCAGGATACACG
The DNA here is from genome assembly GCF_002021735.2 of Oncorhynchus kisutch. Classification (NCBI taxonomy): domain Eukaryota; kingdom Metazoa; phylum Chordata; class Actinopteri; order Salmoniformes; family Salmonidae; genus Oncorhynchus; species Oncorhynchus kisutch. The sequence continues at coordinate 67,805,226 of NC_034192.2, forward strand.
CCCTTCGCTAACGGCCCCAAGGACACACCTGAAGAGATCCTGTTGAGGATGGGGTCAGGGAAGTTCTCTCTGAGCGGTGGGAACTGGGACATGGTGTCTGACAGCTCCAAGGTACACACTGTTATCTAGCATACTGCTTGTTGACCAGTCTGTTGTTGTGTGTCTCTAGGACCTGTTATCTAGCATGCTGCTTGTTGACCAGTCTGTTGTTGTGTGTCTCTAGGACCTGTTATCTAGCATGCTGTTTGTTGACCAGTCTGTTGTTGGGTGTGTGTTTGTTCGTGTCTCTAGGACCTGTTATCTAGCATACTGCTTGTTGACCAGTCTGTTGTTGTGTGTCTCTAGGACCTGTTATCTAGCATGCTGCTTGTTGACCAGTCTGTTGTTGTGTGTCTCTAGGACCTGTTATCTAGCATGCTGCTTGTTGACCAGTCTGTTGTGTGTCTCTAGGACCTGTTATCTAGCATACTGCTTGTTGACCAGTCTGTTGTTGTGTGTCTCTAGGACCTGTTATCTAGCATACTGCTTGTTGACCAGTCTGTTGTTGTGTGTCTCTAGGACCTGTTATCTAGCATATTGCTTGTTGACCAGTCTGTTGTTGTGTGTCTCTAGGACCTGTTATCTAGCATACTGCTTGTTGACCAGTCTGTTGTTGTGTGTCTCTAGGACCTGTTATCTAGCATACTGCTTGTTGACCATTCTGTTGTTGTGTGTCTCTAGGACCTGTTATCTAGCATGCTGCTTGTTGACCAGTCTGTTGTTGTGTGTCTCTAGGACCTGTTATCTAGCATACTGCTTGTTGACCAGTCTGTTGTTGTGTGTCTCTAGGACCTGTTATCTAGCATACTGCTTGTTGACCAGTCTGTTGTTGTGTGTCTCTAGGACCTGTTATCTAGCATACTGCTTGTTGACCAGTCTGTTGTTGTGTGTCTCTAGGACCTGTTATCTAGCATGCTGCTTGTTGACCAGTCTGTTGTTGTGTGTCTCTAGGACCTGTTATCTAGCATACTGCTTGTTGACCAGTCTGTTGTTGTGTGTCTCTAGGACCTGTTATCTAGCATACTGCTTGTTGACCAGTCTGTTGTTGTGTGTCTCTAGGACCTGTTATCTAGCATGCTGCTTGTTGACCAGTCTGTTGTTGTGTGTCTCTAGGACCTGTTATCTAGCATATTGCTTGTTGACCAGTCTGTTGTTGTGTGTCTCTAGGACCTGTTATCTAGCATACTGCTTGTTGACCAGTCTGTTGTTGGGTGTGTGTTTGTGTTTGTTCGTGTCTCTAGGACCTCCTCTCTAAGATGCTTCATGTTGATCCTCACCAGCGTTATTCAGCTGAACAGGTCCTGAAACACGCCTGGATCACGCAACGAGACACGTTACCACACTTCCAGCTCGCACGCCACGATGCACCACACCTCGTTAAGGTAACACACGCCACGACGCACCACACCTCGTTAAGGTAACACACACCACAATGCACCTCACCTCGTTAAGGTAACACACGCCACGACGCAACACACCTCGTTAAGGTAACACACACACCATGGTGCCTGATGGTCAACCCCTTTAGCCAGTTAGCTATGGTGCCTGATGGTCAACCCCTTTAGCCAGTTAGCTATGGTGCTTGACTGTCAACCCCTTTAGCCAGTTAGCTATGGTGCTTGACTGTCAACCCCTTTAGCCAGTTAGCTATGGTGCTTGACTGTCAACCCTAGTCTTTAAGCGGAGGGGCCCAGAGGCAGTTTACCAATGCACCCTGTGTGTGTGTGTGTGTGGGGTGTGTGTGTGTGTGTGTGTGTGTGTGTGTGTGTGTGTGTGTGTGTGGTGTGTGTGTGTGTGTGTGGTGTGTGTGGTGGGTGTGTGTGTGTGTGTGTGTTTTGGAGAGGTGACAGCAGAGAGAACTGCTATCAACTAAATGATCCTGTGTTTGTGTGTTTCCTGTGTAGGGAGCGATGGCAGCTACCTACTCTGCTCTGGGTCATAAGACGTGTCAGCCAGTTCTGGAGCCAGTAGCTGCTTCTAGCCTGGCACAGAGACGCAACATGAAGAAACTCACCTCTATTGACATGTAACACACACACCTCGGCCCCAGCCTCCCTCTGCCCCAGCCTCCCACTGCCCCAGCCTCCCTCTGCCCCAGCCTCCCTCTGCCCCAGCCTCCCACTGCCCCAGCCTCCCACTGCCCCAGCCTCCCACTGCCCCAGCCTCCCACTGCCCCAGCCTCCCTCTGCCCCAGCCTCCCACTGCCCCAGCCTCCCACTGCCCCAGCCTCCCACTGCCCCAGCCTCCCACTGCCCCAGCCTCCCTCTGCCTCAGCCTCCCTCTGCCCCAGCCTCCCTCGGCCCCGACCCGTCTCCCCTCCAGTCTCCCCTCGGCCCCGACCCGTCTCCCCTCCAGTCTCCCCTCGGCCCCAACCCGTCTCCCCTCGGCCCCAACCCGTCTCCCCTCGGCCCCAACCCGTCTCCCCTCGGCCCCAACCCGTCTCCCCTCGGCCCCAACCCGTCTCCCCTCGGCCCCAACCCGTCTCCCCTCGGCCCCAACCCGTCTCCCCTCGGCCCCAACCCGTCTCCCCTCGGCCCCAACCCGTCTCCCCTCGGCCCCAACCCGTCTCCCCTCGGCCCCAACCCGTCTCCCCTCGGCCCCAACCCGTCTCCCCTCGGCCCCAACCCGTCTCCCCTCGGCCCCAACCCGTCTCCCCTCGGCCCCAGCCTGCCCCAAACCTCCTCCCCTCGGCCCCAGCCTGCCCCAACCCGTCTCCCCTCGGCCCCAGCCTGCCCCAACCCGTCTCCCTCGGCCCCAGCCTGCCCCAACCCTCCTCCCCTCGGCCCCAGCCTGCCCCAACCCGCCTGCCCCAACCCGTCTCCCCTCGGCCCCAGCCTGCCCCAACCCTCCTCCCCTCGGCCCCAGCCTGCCCCAACCCGTCTCCCCTCGGCCCCAGCCTGCCCCAACCCGTCTCCCCTCGGCCCCAGCCTGCCCCAACCCGTCTCCCCTCGGCCCCAGACTGCCCCAACCCGTCTCCCCTCGGCCCCAGACTGCCCCAACCCGTCTCCCCCCCGGCCCCAGCCTGCCCCAACCCGTCTCCCCCGGCCCCAGCCTGCCCCAACCCGTCTCCCCTCGGCCCCAGCCTGCCCCAACCCGTCTCCCCTCGGCCCCAGACTGCCCCAACCCGTCTCCCCTCGGCCCCAGACTGCCCCAACCCGTCTCCCCCCTGCCCCAGCCTGCCCCAACCCGTCTCCCCCGGCCCCAGCCTGCCCCAACCCGTCTCCCCTCAGCCCCAGACTGCCCCAACCGTCTCCCCCCTGCCCCAGCCTGCCCAACCCATCTCCCCCGGCCCCAGCTCAGACAACCTCCATCCCTGAGAGACACCAACACATGTGTTCCAGCTGAGAGTCCCACTCTGATGGTTTCATTTCTCCCCTCTGTCACATGCTCTCTCTCTTTCTCTCTTTGTCTCTCTTAGAAGAAGACAAACACCAGCTGATACTGTAGTTCACTGTGATAGGTCGATCCTAATCTACTTAACTAAACTGTGCACCCCCGCTCTTCTCTCATCTCTTTTCTTCCCTTCATTATGTTCTCCACTGCTCTATCTCTCTCTCTCCGTCTCTCTCTCTCTCCCTCCCGTATTCTCTCTCTCTCCTCTCTCTCTGTCTCCCTCTCTCTCTCCGTCTCTCTATCCCTCCCGTATTCTCTCCTCTCTCTCTCCGTCTCCCTCTCTCTCTATCCCTCCCTTATTCTCTCTCCTCTGTCTCCCTCTCTGTCTCCGTCTCTCTGTCTCCATCTCTCTGTCTCCATCTCTCTGTCTCCTCTCTCTCTGTCTCCCTCTCTCTCTGTCTCCCTCTCTCTCTGTCTCCCTCTCTCTCTGTCTCCCTCTCTCTCTGTCTCCCTCTCTCTCTGTCTCCCTCTCTCTCTGTCTCCCCCTCTCTCTCTGTCTCCCCTCTCTCTCTGTCTCCTCTCTCTCTCTGTCTCCCTCTCTCTCTCCTCTCTCTCTCCCTCCTCTCTCTGTCTCCCTCTCTCCTCTCTGTCTCCCCCTCTCTCTCTGTCTCCCCCTCTCTCTCTGTCTCCCCCCTCTCTCTCTGTCTCCCCCTCCTCATCTCTGTCTCCCCCTCTCTCTCTGTCTCCCCCTCTCTCTCTGTCTCCCTCTCTCTCTCCGTCTCTCTATCCCTCCCGTATTCTCTCCTCTCTCTCTCCGTCTCCCTCTCTCTCTATCCCTCCCTTATTCTCTCTCTGTCTCCCTCTCTGTCTCCCTCTCTGTCTCCGTCTCTCTGTCTCCATCTCTCTGTCTCCCTCTCTCTCTGTCTCCCTCTCTCTCTGTCTCCCTCTCTCTCGTCTCCCTCTCTCTGTCTCCCTCTCTCTCTGTCTCCCTCTCTCTCTGTCTCCCTCTCTCTCTGTCTCCCTCTCTCTCTGTCTCCCCCTCTCTCTCTGTCTCCCCCTCTCTCTCTGTCTCCCCCCTCTCTCTCTGTCTCCCCCTCTCTCTCCGTCTCCCCCCTCTCCTCCGTCTCCCTCTCTCTCTCCGTTCTCCCTCTCTCTCTCCGTCTCCCTCTCTCTCTCCGTCTCCCTCTCTCTCTCCGCCTCCCTCTCTCTCTCCGTCTCCCTCTCTCTCTCCGTCTCTCTCTCTCTCTCCCTTCCCGTATTCTCTCCTCTCTCTCCGTCTCCCTCTCTCTCTCCGTCTCTCTCTCTCTCTCCGTCTCCCTCTCTCTCTCCGTCTCTCTCTCTCTCTCCGTCTCCCTCTCTCTCTGTCTCCCTCTCTCTCATTCTCTCTCTCTCTATCCCTCCCGTATTCTCTCTCTCCTCTCTCTCCCTCCCGTATTCTCTCTCCATCTCCCTCTCTCTCTCCATCTCCCTCTCTCTCTCCGTCTCTCTCTCTCCGTCTCCCTCTCTCTCTCCGTCTCCCTCTCTCTCTCCGTCTCCCTCTCTCTCTCCGTCTCCCTCTCTCTCTCCGTCTCTCTCTATCCCTCCCGTATTCTCTCTCTGTCTCCCTCTCCTCTCTCTCCCTCCCATATTCTCTCTCTGTCTCTCTCTCCTCTCTCTCTGTCTCCCTCTCCTCTGTAGGCTGACTACATACAGTACTCCAGCATCAGAAAAGCCTGCCAACTCTCTGTTCTGACACACACACTTCCTCTTTGTCTCAACCGATTTGTCTGTCTGATCCCTGACTGTGATCGTGAAAGTAGACTCTGTCTGATCCCTGACTGTGATTGTGACCGTGAAGGTAGACTCTGTCTGATCCCTGATTGTGACCGTGAAGGTAGACTCTGTCTGATCCCTGACTGTGATCGTGAAGGTAGACTCTGTCTGATCCCTGACTGTGATCGTGAAGGTAGACTCTGTCTGATCCCTGACTGTGATCGTGAAGGTAGACTCTGTCTGATCCCTGACTGTGATCGTGAAGGTAGACTCTGTCTGATCCCTGACTGTGATCGTGAAGGTAGACTCTGTCTGATCCCTGACTGTGATCGTGAAGGTAGACTCTGTCTGATCCCTGACTGTGATCGTGAAGGTAGACTCTGTCTGATCCCTGACTGTGATCGTGAAGGTAGACTCTGTCTGATCCCTGACTGTGACCGTGAAGGTAGAAAAGCAAACAAGCATCCTGTGCATAAAAACAACAACTGGTCAATGAGGAGGAGATGATGGTGGTACTGTTGGGTTATTTCTGTGGGGGGGGGGGGGGGGAAGACGTGGGAAGGAGAGTGTCTGACTGTGGGAAGAGACTTACAGAGAAGCTGAATTACAAAACAGATCATTTCCATGACTCTTTAAGACATTGTGGAGTTCATTTCCATGACTCTTTAAGACATTGTGGAGATCATTTCCATGACTCTTTAAGACATTGTGGAAATTGTACCATATTGTATTTATTTCATTTATAAAATTATATTTTTCTTTCAAGTTCTGTATATATTGCCATTAAAGATCATTATTGCCATGGGTCATCTGTTGATGTGTTTAACCTTACTGTGTGTCTGTACTGTGTGTGTTAAAGGAGCTACAGTGCCTTCAGTATTCATAGCCCTTGACCTAATCCACATTTGTTGTTACAGCCTGAATTCAAAATGGATGAAATAGATCTCACCCATCTACCCACAACCCCCCATAATTAATGGATGAAATAGATCTCACCCATCTACCCACTACCCCCCATAATTAATGGATGAAATAGATCTCACCCATCTACCCACTAACCCCCATAATTAATGGATGAAATAGATCTCACCCATCTACCCATAACCCCCCATAATTAATGGATGAAATAGATCTCACCCATCTACCCATAACCCCCCATAATTAATGGATGAAATAGATCTCACCCATCTACCCATAACCCCCCATAATTAATGGATGAAATAGATCTCACCCATCTACCCATAACCCCCCATAATTAATGGATGAAATAGATCTCACCCATCTACCCATAACCCCCCATAATTAATGGATGAAATAGATCTCACCCATCTACCCATAACCCCCCATAATTAATGGATGAAATAGATCTCACCCATCTACCCATAACCCCCCATAATTAATGGATGAAATAGATCTCACCCATCTACCCATAACCCCCCATAATTAATGGATGAAATAGATCTCACCCATCTACCCATAACCCCCCATAATTAATGGATGAAATAGATCTCACCCATCTACCCATAACCCCCCATAATTAATGGATGAAATAGATCTCACCCCATCTACCCATAACCCCCCATAATTAATGGATGAAATAGATCTCACCCATCTACCCATAACCCCCCATAATTAATGGATGAAATAGATCTCACCCATCTACCCACAACCCCCCATAATTAATGGATGAAATAGATCTCACCCATCTACCCACAACCCCCCATAATTAATGGATGAAATAGATCTCACCCATCTACCCATAACCCCCCATAATTAATGGATGAAATAGATCTCACCCATCTACCCATAACCCCCCATAATTAATGGATGAAATAGATCTCACCCATCTACCCATAACCCCCCATAATTAATGGATGAAATAGATCTCACCCATCTACCCACAACCCCCCATAATTAATGGATGAAATAGATCTCACCCATCTACCCATAACCCCCCATAATTAATGGATGAAATAGATCTCACCCATCTACCCATAACCCCCCATAATTAATGGATGAAATAGATCTCACCCATCTACCCACTACCCCCCATAATTACAGTGAAAACATGTTTTCAGAATTGTTTGCATATTTATTGCAAATGGAATAGATAAATAGCTATTTTACATCAGTATTCACACCCTGAGTCAATACATATTAGAATCACCTTTGGCAGTGATTACAACAGTGAGTCTTTCTGATATTTGCACATGATTCTTTTTGAAATTCTTCAAGCTCTGTCAAGTTGGTTGTTGATCATTACTAGACAGTCATTTTCAAATCAATTTGTCAAAACTGTAGGCCCCATAGGAACATTCAATGTCGTTTTATTAAGCAACTCCTTGTGTTTTAGGTTATTGTCCTGCTGAAATCTAAATTCATCTCCCAGTGTTTGTTGGAAAGCAGACTGAACCATGTATTCCTAAAATATTTTACCTGTGCTTAGCCCTATTCCATTTATTTTTACAAATAAAACTCCCTGCCAAAGGCAAGCATACCCATAACATGATTCAGCCACCACCATGCTTGAAAATATAAGTGTTGTACTCAGTGTTGTTGGATTTGCCAGAAACATAATGCTTTGAATTCAGGACATTAAGTATATTTTCTTTGACACATTTTAGCAGTTTTACTTTAGTGCCTTATTGCAAACAGGATGCATGTTTGGAATATTTGTATTCTGTACAGGCTTTCTTTTTCAATCTGTCATTTAGGTTAGTATTGTGGAGTAAGTACAATATATATACTCAGCAAAATAAGAACTGTCCTCTCACTGTCAACTGTGTTTATTTTCAGCAAACTTAAAATGTGTAAATATTAACAAGATTCAACAACTGAGACATAAACTTCCACAGACATGTGACTAACAGAAATTGGATAATGTGTCCCTGAACAACGGGGGAGGTCAAAATCAAAAGTGACAGTCAGTATCTGGTGTGGCCACCAGCTGCATTAAGAACTGCAGTGCATCTCCTCCTCGTGGACTGCACCAAATTTGCCAGTTCTTTGCTGTGAAATGTTACCCCACTCTTCCACCAAGGCACCTGCAAGTTCCCAGACATTTCTGGGGGGAATGGCCCTAGCCCTCACCCTCAGATCCAACAGGTCCCAGACTTGCTCAACGGGATTGAAATCCGGGCTGTTCGCTGGCCATGGCAGAACACTGACATTCCTGTTTTGATAGTGCTGTTAAGAAGGTAGAAACTAGGGCCTGTAGGACCTGCATTGTTGATAGTGCTGTTAAGAAGGTAGAAACTAGGGCCTGTAGGACCTGCATTGTTGATAGTGTTGTTAAGAAGGTAGAAACTAGGACCTGCCTTGTTGATAGTGCTGTTAAGAAGGTTGAAACTAGGGCCTGTAGGACCTGCATTGTTGATAGTGCTGTTAAGAAGGTAGAAACTAGGGCCTGTGGGACCTGCCTTGTTGATAGTGTTGTTAAGAAGGTAGAAACTAGGGCCTGTGCGACCTGCCTTGTTGATAGTGTTGTTAAGAAGGTAGAAACCACCACCACTTGCTGTACCAGCTTTACCACCACCACTTGCTCTACCAGCTCTACCACCACCACTGGCTCTACCACCACTAGCTCTACCACAACTAGCACTAGCTCTACCTCCACCACCACTAGCACTACCACCTCCACCACCACTAGCTCTACCACCACCTCCACCACTAGCTCTACCTCCACCACAACTGGCTCTACCACCACTAGCTCTACCACAACTAGCTCTACCTCCACCACCACCAGATCAACCGCCACCACCACTAGCTCTACCACCAATAGCTCTACTGCCACCACTTTCTATAACACCACCACCACCACTAGCTCTGCTACCACCACTAACTGCACTAGCTCTACCGCCACCACCACCAGCTCTACCGCCACTACTAGCTCTCCCACCAAAACCACTAGCTCTAACACCACCACCACTAACTCTAACGCCACTACAAGCTCTCCCACCACCACCACTAGCTCTACCGCCACCACAAACTCTACCGCCAACCCCAGCTCTACTAGATCCACCACTAGCTCCACCACCACAACTAGCTCTACCACCACTAGCTCAATACCATCACCACTAGCTCTACCAGCACTACCACCACTAGCTCTACCACCACCAATAACTATTCCACCACCACTATATTAACACCATCACCACTAGCTCTACCACCACCACGAACTCTTCCACCACCACTATCTCTGCTAGATCTACTACTAGCTCCACCATCACCACCAATAGCTCCACCATCACCACCACTAGCTCCACCACCACCACTCGTTTGACCATATCTACCACCACTAACTCAACCACTAGCTCTACTACTACCACCACTAGCTCTACCACCACTACTAGCTCTCTTGCCACTAGCTCTACCACCACTACTAGCTCTCTTGCCACCACCACTAGCTCTAGAACCACCACACCTAGCTCTACCTCCACTACTAGCTCTCCCACCAACACCACTAGGCTCTAACACCACCACCACTAGCTCTACAACCTACTAGTTCCAGCAGATGTATCACCACCACTAGCACTACCAACACCACTAGCTCCAACACACTCACTACTAGCTCTACCACCACCACTAGCTCAACTCCATTCATCACTATCTCTTCTAGATTCACCACTAGCTCTACCACCGCCACTAGCTCTACAAGCTCTACCACTAGCTCTACCACCACCACTAGCTCTACCGTCACTAGCTCTACCACAACGACTAGATCTACCACCACCACTAGGCTCTTCTAGATTCACCACTAGCTCTACCACCACTAGCTCCAACACCCTCACTATCAGCTCTACCACCACCACTAGCTGTACTACATCCACCACTAGCTCCACCAGCACTAGATCTACCACCACCACAATGTCCCTGTCTGATGACGTCTACTGTAGATTCATTTTACTGAGGTGTGTTGCTGTTACCACCACTAGCTCTTTCTCCATCACTACTAGCTCTACTGCCAAAATATCTATGTGCTCTACCACCACTGCTAGCTCTATGGCCAAGATGTTCAAATGTTCATAAATGACCAGATTGGTTCAATAATAATAAGGCAGAACAGTTGAAACTGGAGCAGCAGCCCGGCCAGGTGGACTGGAGACAGCAAGGAGTCATCATGTCATGTAGTCCTGAGGCATGGTCCTAGGGCTCAGGTCCTCCGAGAGAGAGAAAGAAAGAGAGAATTAGAGAGAGCACAATTAAATTCACACAGGACACAGAATAGGACAGGAGAAGTACTCCAGATATAACAAACTGACCCTAGCCCCCCGACACAAACTACTGCAGCATAAATACTGGAGGCAGAGACAGGAGGGGTCAGGAGACACTGGCCCCATCCGAGGACACCCCCGGACAGGGCCAAACAGGAAGGATATATCCCCACCCACTTTGCCAAAGCACAGCCCCCTCAACCACCAACTTACCATCCTGAGACAAGGCCGAGTATAGCCCACAAAGATCTCCGCCACGGCACAACCCAAGGGGGAGGGGCCAACCCAGACAGGAAGATCACATCAGTGACTCAACCCACTCAGGTGACGCACCCCTCCCAGGGACGGTATGAAAGAGCCCCAGTAAGCCAGTGACTCAGCCCCTGTAATAGGGTTAGAGGCAGAGAATCCCAGTGGAAAGAAGGGAACCGGTCAGGCAGAGACAGCAAGGGCGGTTCGTTGCTCCAGAGCCTTTCCGTTCACCTTCCCACTCCTGGGCCAGACTACACTCAATCATATGACCCACTGAAGAGATGAGTCTTCAGTAAAGACTTGAGGTTGAGACCGAGTTTGCGTCTCTTACATGGGTAGGCAGACCGTTCCATAAAAATGGAGCTCTATAGGAGAAAGCCCTGCCTCCAGCTGTTTGCTTAGAAATTCTAGGGACAATTAGGAGGCCTGCGTCTTGTGACCGTAGCGTACGTGTAGATATGTATGGCAGGACCAAATCAGAGAGATAGGTAGGAGCAAGCCCATGTAATGCTTTGTAGGTTAGCAGTAAAACCTTGAAATCAGCCCTTGCCTTGACAGGAAGCCAGTGTAGGGAGGCTAGCACTGGAGTAATATGATCAAATGTTTTGGTTCTAGATTCTCCACTAGCTCTACCACCACTAGCTCCAACACCCTCACTACTAGCTCTACCACCTCCACTAGCTGTACTACATCCACCACTAGCTCCACCACCACTAGATCTAGATCTACCATCATCACTAGCTCTACCACCACCACTAGCTCTACTACCACAACTAGCTCTACTACCACCACTAGCTCCAACACCATGACTTCTAGCTCTACCAGCTCTACCACCACTAGCTCTACCACCACTAGCTTACCGCAACCACCACTAGCTTTACTGCCATCACCACTAGCTCTACAGCCACCACCACTAGCTCTACAGCCACTACTAGCTCTACCACCACCTCCACCACTAGCTCTTCCACCACCACTTGCTCCAACACCACCACCACTAGATCAACCGCCACCACCACTAGCTCTACCACCAATAGCTCTACTGCCACCACTTTCTCTGACACCACCACCACTAGCTCTGCTACCACCACTAACTGCACTAGCTCTACCGCCACCACCACCAGCTCTACCGCCACTACTAGCTCTCCCACCAACACCACTAGCTCTAACGCCACCACCACTAGCTCTACCACCAATAGCTCTACCGCCACCACTTCTCTGACACCACCACCACTAGCTCTGCTACCACCACTAACTGCACCAGCACCACTAGCTCTACCGCCACCACCACTAGCTCTACCACCACCACTAGCTCTCCTGCCACCACCACTAGCTCTAGCACCACCACCACTAGCTCTACCGCCACTACTACTAGCTCTACCTGCACCAACTATATTTCTTCCGCCACCACAATGTCCCTGTCTGGTGACATCTGCTCTTCTACCACCACCACAGTCTCTACCACCACTAGCTCTACGAGTTCTACCACCACCACTAGCTCTCCCACCACCACTAGCTCTACCACCACCACTAGCTCTACTACCACTACTAGCTCTACTGGATCTACCACCACCAATAGCTCTACTACCACCACCACTAGCTCTACCATCACTAGATCTACTACACCACCACTAGGTCTACTACCACCACCACTAGCTCTAATTCCACCACTAGCTCTACTGGATCAACCAACACTAGCTATACCAGCTTTACCACCACCATTAGCTCTACTACCACCTCCACTAGCTCTACCACAACTAGCTCTACCACCACCACCACTAGCTCTACCACCACTACTAGCTCTACCACCACCTCCACCACCACTAGCTCTACCACCACTCGCTCTACCTCCACCACCACTAGTGCCACTAGGTCTACTACCACCACCACTAGGTCTACTACCACCACTAGCTCTACTGGATCTACCACCACTAGTTTTACTACCACCACTAGCTCTACCACCACCACTGATGGCATCTTAGTTTATTTTACTGAGTTGCTGTCACCACCACTAGCTCTTTCTCCACCACCACTAACTCTACTGCCACAAGGTCTATGTGCTCTACCACCACCACTAGCTCTACCACCTCCACCATTAGCTCTCCCACCATTACCACCAGCTCTGCTACCACCACTAGCTCTACAACCTACTAACCTACTACTTCTTGCTCTACCAGCTCTACCACCACTAGCTTACCGCAACCACCACTAGCTCTACCACCACTAGCTTTACTGCCACCACCACTAGCTCTACAGCCACCACCACTAGCTCTACAGCCACTACTAGCTCTACCACCACCTCCACCACTAGCTCTTCCACCACCACTTGCTCCAACACCACCACCACCAGATCAACCGCCACCACCACTAGCTCTACCACCAATAGCTCTACTGCCACCACTTTCTCTAACACCACCACCACCACTAGCTCTGCTACCACCACTAACTGCACTAGCTCTACCGCCACAACCACCAGCTCTACCGCCACTACTAGCTCTCCCACCAACACCACTAGCTCTAACACCACCACCACTAGCTCTAACGCCACTACAAGCTCTCCCGCCACCACCACTAGCTCTACTGCCACTACTAGCTCTCCCACCACCACCACTAGCTCTACCGCCACCATAAACTCTACCGCCACCACAAACTCTACCACCAACCCCAGCTCTACTAGATCCACCACTAGCTCCACCACCACAACTAGCTCTACCACCACTAGCTCAATACCATCACCACTAGCTCTACCAGCACTACCACCACTAGCTCTACCACCACCAATAACTATTCCACCACCACTATATTAACACCATCACCACTAGCTCTACAGCCACTACTAGCTCTACCACCACCTCCACCACTAGCTCTTCCACCACCACTTGCTCCAACACCACCACCACTAGATCAACCGCCACCACCACTAGCTCTACCACCAATAGCTCTACTGCCACCACTTTCTCTGACACCACCACCACTAGCTCTGCTACCACCACTAACTGCACTAGCTCTACCGCCACCACCACCAGCTCTACCGCCACTACTAGCTCTCCCACCAACACCACTAGCTCTAACGCCACCACCACTAGCTCTACCACCAATAGCTCTACCGCCACCACTTCTCTGACACCACCACCACTAGCTCTGCTACCACCACTAACTGCACCAGCACCACTAGCTCTACCGCCACCACCACTAGCTCTACCACCACCACTAGCTCTCCTGCCACCACCACTAGCTCTAGCACCACCACCACTAGCTCTACCGCCACAACTAGCTCTCCCATCAACACCACCAGCTCTAACACCACCACCACTAGCTCTCCCGCCACTACTACTAGCTCTACCTGCACCAACTATATTTCTTCCGCCACCACAATGTCCCTGTCTGGTGACATCTGCTCTTCTACCACCACCACAGTCTCTACCACCACTAGCTCTACGAGTTCTACCACCACCACTAGCTCTCCCACCACCACTAGCTCTACCACCACCACTAGCTCTACTACCACTACTAGCTCTACTGGATCTACCACCACCAATAGCTCTACTACCACCACCACTAGCTCTACCATCACTAGATCTACTACACCACCACTAGGTCTACTACCACCACCACTAGCTCTAATTCCACCACTAGCTCTACTGGATCAACCAACACTAGCTATACCAGCTTTACCACCACCATTAGCTCTACTACCACCTCCACTAGCTCTACCACAACTAGCTCTACCACCACCACCACTAGCTCTACCACCACTACTAGCTCTACCACCACCTCCACCACCACTAGCTCTACCACCACTCGCTCTACCTCCACCACCACTAGTGCCACTAGGTCTACTACCACCACCACTAGGTCTACTACCACCACTAGCTCTACTGGATCTACCACCACTAGTTTTACTACCACCACTAGCTCTACCACCACCACTGATGGCATCTTAGTTTATTTTACTGAGTTGCTGTCACCACCACTAGCTCTTTCTCCACCACCACTAACTCTACTGCCACAAGGTCTATGTGCTCTACCACCACCACTAGCTCTACCACCTCCACCATTAGCTCTCCCACCATTACCACCAGCTCTGCTACCACCACTAGCTCTACAACCTACTAACCTACTACTTCTTGCTCTACCAGCTCTACCACCACTAGCTTACCGCAACCACCACTAGCTCTACCACCACTAGCTTTACTGCCACCACCACTAGCTCTACAGCCACCACCACTAGCTCTACAGCCACTACTAGCTCTACCACCACCTCCACCACTAGCTCTTCCACCACCACTTGCTCCAACACCACCACCACCAGATCAACCGCCACCACCACTAGCTCTACCACCAATAGCTCTACTGCCACCACTTTCTCTAACACCACCACCACCACTAGCTCTACCGCCACAACCACCAGCTCTACCGCCACTACTAGCTCTCCCACCAACACCACTAGCTCTAACACCACCACCACTAGCTCTAACGCCACTACAAGCTCTCCCGCCACCACCACTAGCTCTACTGCCACTACTAGCTCTCCCACCACCACCACTAGCTCTACCGCCACCATAAACTCTACCGCCACCACAAACTCTACCACCAACCCCAGCTCTACTAGATCCACCACTAGCTCCACCACCACAACTAGCTCTACCACCACTAGCTCAATACCATCACCACTAGCTCTACCAGCACTACCACCACTAGCTCTACCACCACCAATAACTATTCCACCACCACTATATTAACACCATCACCACTAGCTCTACCACCACCACGAACTCTTCCACCACCACGATCTCTGCTAGATCTACTACTAGCTCCACCATCACCACCAATAGCTCCACCATCACCACCACTAGCTCCACCACCACTAGATCCACCACCACCACCACTCGTTTGACCATATCTACCACCACTACCACCACTAACTCAACCACTAGCTCTACTACTACCACCACTAGCTCTACCACCACTACTAGCTCTCTTGCCACCACCACTAGCTCTAGAACCACCACACCTAGCTCTACCTCCACTACTAGCTCTCCCACCAACACCACTAGCTCTAACACCACCACCACTAGCTCTACAACCTACTAGTTCCAGCAGATGTATCACCACCACTAGCACTACCAACACCACTAACTCTACCACCACTAGCTCCAACACACTCACTACTAGCTCTACCACCACCACTAGCTCAACTCCATTCACCACTAGCTCTACCACCGCCACTAGCTCTACAAGCTCTACCACCACTACTAGATCTACCACCACCACTAGCTCTACCACCACCACTAGCTCTACCGTCACTAGCTCTACCACAACGACTAGATCTACCACCACCACTAGGCTCTTCTAGATTCACCACTAGCTCTACCACCACTAGCTCCAACACCCTCACTACTAGCTCTACCACCACCACTAGCTGTACTACATCCACCACTAGCTCCACCAGCACTAGATCTACCACCACCACAATGTCCCTGTCTGATGACATCTACTATAGATTCATTTTACTGAGGTGTGTTGCTGTTACCACCACTAGCTCTTCCTCCATCACTACTAGCTCTACTGCCAAAAGATCTATGTGCTCTACCACCACTGCTAGCTCTACCACCACTGCTAGCTCTACCACCGCTAGCTCTACCACCACTAGCTCTTCCACCACTAGCTCTACCGCCACCACCACTAGCTCTACCGCCACCACTAGCTCTACCGCCACCACTAGCTCTACCACCACCACTAGCTCTACCACCACTAGCTCTACAACCACTAGCTCTACAACCACTAGATCTACCAGATCTACCACCACCACTAGCTCTACTAACACCACTAACTCTACGACCATCACCACTATCTCTACTATATTCACCACTAGCTCTTCTAGATTCACCACTAGCTCTTCTAGATTCACCAATAGCCCTAAATCAAATCAAATTTATTTATATAACCCTTCGTACATCAGCTGATATCTCAAAGTGCTGTACAGAAACCCAGCCTAAAACCCCAAACAGCAAGCAATGCAGGTGTAGAAGCACGGTGGCTAGGAAAAACTCCCTAGAAAGGTCAAAACCTAGGAAGAAACCTAGAGAGGAACCAGGCTATGTGGGGTGGCCAGTCCTCTTCTGGCTGTGCCGGGTGGAGATTATAACAGAACATGGCCAAGATGTTCAAATGTTCATAAAAGACCAGCATGGTCGTATAATAATAAGGCAGAACAGTTGAAACTGGAGCAGCAGCACGGCCAGATGGACTGGGGACAGCAAGGAGTCATCATGTCAGGTAATCCTGGGGCATGGTCCTAGGGCTCAGGTCCTCCGAGAGAGAGAAGGAGAGGATTAGAGAACGCACACTTAGCCCTACCACCACTAGCTCCAAAACCCTCACTACTAGCTCTACCACTCGCTCTACTCCATCCACCACTAGCTCCATCACCGATAGCTCTACCACCACTAGCTCCAACACCCTCACTACTAGCTCTACCACCACCACTAGCTGTACTACATCCACCACTAGCTCCACCACCACAAGATCTACCATCACTGCTAGCTCTACCATCACCACTAGCTCTATTACCAAAACTAGCTCTACTAACATAACTAGCTCTACTACAATAACTAGCTCTACTACCATTAATAGCTCTACTACCACTAGCTCTACTGCCATCATCACTAGCTCTACCGCCATCATCACTAGCTCTACTACCACCACTAGCTCCAACACCACCATTAGGTCTACCAGCTCTACTACCACTAGATCTATCACCACCACAACTAGCACTACCACCACCGCTAGCTCTACCACCACAACTAGCTCCACCACTACCACTAGCTCTACTGCCACTATCACTAGCTTTACCTCCACCACCACTAGCTTTACCACCACCACAATGTTCTGGTGACGTCTGATGTCTGGTGACATCTGCTGTAAGTTCATTTTACTGAGGTGTGTTACTGTGTTACTGTCACCACCGCTATCTCTACATCCACCACTAGCTCTTCAGCCACAACTAGTTCGACCACCACTAGCTAGACCAGCTCTATCACTACTAGTTCTACCGCCACCACCAACAACACCAGCAGCTCTACTACATATATCTCTACTGCCACCAACTCTACCACCAACACCACTCGCTCTACCACCACCACTAGCAATACCACCACTAGCTCTACCACCACCACTATATTAACACCATCACCACTAGCTCTACCACCACCACGAACTCTTCCACCACCACTATCTCTGCTAGATCTACTACTAGCTCCACCATCACCACCAATAGCTCCACCATCACCACTACTAACTCCACTATCACCACCACTAGCTCCACCACCACCACTAGATCCACCACCACCACCACCCGTTTGACCATATCTACCACCACTACCACCACTAACTCAACCACTAGCTCTACTACTACCACCACTAGCTCTACCACCACTACTAGCTCTCTTGCCACCACCACTAGCTCTACCACCACTACTAGCTCTCTTGCCACCACCACTAGCTCTAGAACCACCACACCTAGCTCTACCTCCACTACTAGCTCTCCCACCAACACCACTAGCTCTAACACCACCACCACTAGCTCTACAACCTACTAGTTCCAGCAGATGTATCACCACCACTAGCACTACCAACACCACTAACTCCAACACTCACGACTAGCTCTACCACCACCACTAGCTCTACTCCATCCACCACTAGCTCTTCTAGATTCACCATGAGCTCTACCACCACCACCACTAGCTCTACTAGATCTACCAACACCACCACCACTAGCTCTACAACCTACTAGTTCCAGCAGATCTACCACCACCACTAGCACTACCAACACCACTAACTCTACCCCCACTAGCTCCAACACACTCACTACTAGTTCTACCACCACCACTAGATCTACCACCACCACTAGCTCTACTAGCTCTACCACCACTACTAGATCTACCACCACCACTAGCTCTACTAGCTCTACCACCACTACTAGATCTACCACCACCACTAGCTCTACCACCACCACTAGCTCTACCGTCACTAGCTCTACCACAACGACTAGATCTACCACCACCACTAGGCTCTTCTAGATTCACCACTAGCTCTACCACCACTAGCTCCAACACCCTCACTACTAGCTCTACCACCACCACTAGCTGTACTACATCCACCACTAGCTCCACCACCACTAGATCTACCATCACTGCTAGCTCTACCACCACCACTAGATCTACCACCACCACTAGCTGTACTACATCCACCACTAGCTCCACCACCACTAGATCTACCACCACCACTAGCTGTACTACATCCACCACTAGCTCTACCACCACTACTAGCTCTCCTATCACCAACACTAGCTCTAGTGCCACTACTAGCTCTCTCACCACCACCACTAGCTCTCCGGCCACCACCACTAGCTCAACTGCCACCACCACCCGTTTGACCATATCTGCCAACACCACCACCACTAGCTCTACAACCTACTAGTTCCAGCAGATCTACCACCACCACTAACACCACCAACACCACTAACTCTACCACCACTAGCTCCAACACACTCACTACTAGCTCTACTCCATTCACCACTATCTCTTCTAGATTCACCACTATCTCTACCACCACCACTAGCTCTACTAGCTCTACCACCACGACTAGATCTACCACCACCACTAGCTCTACCACCACCACTAGCTCTACCGTCACTAGCTCTACCACAACGACTAGATCTACCACCACCACTAGCTCTTCTAGATTCACCACTAGCTCTACCACCACTAGCTCCAACACCCTCACTACTAGCTCTACCACCACCACTAGCTGTACTACATCCACCACTAGCTCCACCACCACTAGATCTACCATCACCGCTAGCTCTACCACCACCACTAGCTCTACCACCACCACTAGCTGTACTACATCCACCACTAGCTCCACCACCACTAGATCTACCATCACCGCTAGCTCTACCACCACCACTAGCTCTACCACCACCACTAGCTCTCCTGCCACCACCACTAGGTCTAGCACCACCACCACTAGCTCTACCGCCACTGCTACCAGCACTAGCTCTACCAGCTATACTACCACCACTAGTTCTACCACCACCACTAGCTCTACTACCACCACTTACTCTACCGCCACGACTAGCTCTACCGCTACGACTTCTACCGCTACGACTAGCTCTAGCACTAGCTCTACCATCACCACCACCAGCAGTAGCTCTAACATCATCATCATCACCACCACTAGCTCTAACACCACCACTAGCTCTACCGCCACAACAATATCCCTGTCTGGTGACATCTACTGTAGATTCATATTACTGAGGTATGTTCCCATCTGATGACATATAGCTTCATATTACTGAGGTGTGTTCCCATCTGATGACATATAGCTTCATATTACTGGGTTGTGTCGCTGTCAACACCGCTAGCTCTACCGCCACCACCACTAGCTCTACCACCACAACATTATCCCTGTCTGGTGACATCTACTGTAGATTCATATTACTGAGGTATGTTCCCATCTGATGACATATAGCTTCATATTACTGAGGTGTGTCGCTGTCACCACCGCTAGCTCTACCTCCACCACCACCACTAGCTCTACCGCCACAACTAGCTCTACCACCACTACCAGCTCTACCACCATCACCTCCACCACTAGCTCTACCACCACCACCTTAACACCGAAACTCCACCACAACCTACAGCCTGCAGCCTACCTGCTCCAAATGTTGGTAAGAAAAATACATATCAGCACTCATTTTAGGGAATATATAGTTGCTTATAGAGGTGGTGGGATATGTTTGGGATTCATCCAATGGCATTGAGGAGTACACCACCTCAGTCATCGGCTTCATCAATAAGCGCATTTACGACATCGTCCCCACAGTGACTGTAAGTATATATCCCAACCAGAAGCCATGTATTACAGGGAACATCTGCATCGAGCTAAAGGCTAGAGCTTACGCTTTCAAGGAGCGGGACACTAATCCGGACGCTTATAAGAAATCCCACTTTCCCCTCAGACGAACAATCAAGCAAGCAAAGCGTCACTACAGGATTAAGATTGAATCGTACTACATTGGCTCTGACGCTCGTCGGATGTGGCAGGGCTTGAAAACTATTATGGACTACAAAAGGGAAACCCAAATACGAGCTGCTCAGTGACGCGAGCCTACCAGACGAGCTAAATGCCTTTCATGCTCACATCGAGGCAAGCAACAATGAAGCATGCACGAGAGCACCAGCTGTTCTGGACGACTGTGTGATAACGCTCTCGGTAGCCGATGTGAGCAAGACTTTAAACAGGTCAACATTCACAAAGCAGTGGGGCCATACGGATTACCAGGACGTGTACTCAAAGCATGCACGGACCAACTGGCAAGTGTCTTCACTGACATTTTAAACCTCTCCCAGACCGAGTCTGTAATATCTACATGTTTCAAGCAGACTACCATAGACCCTGTGCCCAAGGACACATGAAGTGCTTTGAAAGGCTGGTCATGGATCAAATCAACAGTATCCTCCTGGATACCCCACTCCAATTTGCATACCGCCCCAACAGATGACGCAATCTCAATCACACTCCACACTGTCCTTTCCCACCTGGACAAAAGGAACACCTATGTGAGAATGCTGTTCATTGACTACAGCTTAGCATTCAACACCATTGTGCCCACAAAGCTCATCACTAAGCTTAGGACCCTGGGACTGAACTCTCTCTGCAACTGGATCCTGGACTTGCGCAGCAACTCACTGCCTTCCTGAAGACAAACAATGTATACGAAATGCTTCAGTCTGGTTTTAGACCCCATCATAGCACTGAGACTGCACTTGTGAAGGTGGTAAGTTACCTTTTAATGGCATCAGACCGAGGCTCTGCATCTGTCCGTGTGCTCCTAGACCTTAGGGCTGCTTTGATACCATCGATCACCACATTCTTTTGGAGAGATTGGAAACCCAAATTGGTCTACACGGATAAGTTCTGGCCTGGTTTAGATCTTATCTGTCGGAAAAATATCAGTTTGTCTCTGTGAATGGTTTGTCCTCTGACAAATCAACTGTACATTTTGGTGTTCCTCAAGGTTCCGTTTTAGGACCACTATTGTTTTCACTATATATTTTACCTCTTGGGGATGTCATTCGAAAACATAATGTTAACTTTCACTGCTATGCGGATGACACACAGCTGAACATTTCAATGAAACATGGTGAAGCCCCAAAATTGCCCTCGCTAGAAGCCTGTGTTTCAGACATAAGGAAGTGGATGGCTGCAAACTTTCTACTTTTAAACTCGGACAAAACAGAGATGCTTAGTCTAGGTCCCAAGAAACAAAGAGATCTTCTGTTGAATCTGACTATTAATCTTAATGGTTGTACAGTCGTCTCAAATAAAACTGTGAAGGACCTCGGCGTTACTCTGGACCCTGATCTCTCTTTTGACGGACATATCAAGACTGTTTCAAGGACAGCTTTTTTCCATCTACGTAACATTGCAAAAATCTGAAACTTAATGTCCAAAAATTATGCAGAAAAATGTATCCATGCTTTTGTTACTTCTAGGTTAGACTACTGCAATGCACTAAATAAACTTCAGTTCGTGCTAAATATGGCTGCTAGAATCCTGACTAGAACCAAAACATTTGATCATATTATTCCAGTGCTAGCCTCCCTACACTGTCTTCCTGTCAAGGCAAGGGCTGATTTCAAGATTTTACTGCTAACCTACAAAGCATTACATGGGCTTGGTCCTACCTCAAATCAAATCAAATCAAATGTTATTTGTCACATACACATGGTTAGCAGATGTTAATGCGAGTGTAGCGAAATGCTTGTGCTTCTAGTTCCAACAATGCAGTAATAGCCAATGAGTAACCTAACCTAACAATTCCAAAACTACTACCTTATACACACAAGTGTAAAGGGATAAAGAATATGTACATAAAGATATATTAATGATTGATGGTACAGAACGGCATAGGCAAGATACAGTAGATGTATCGAGTACAGTATATACATATGAGATGAGTAATGTGGGGTATGTAGACAAAGTGGCATAGTTTAAAGTGGCTGGTGATGCATGTATTACATAAAGATGCAGTTTATGATATAGAGTACAGTATATACGTATACATATGAGATGAGTAATGTAGGGTATGTAAACATTATATTAAGTAGCATTATTTAAAGTGCCTAGTGATATATTTTTACATCAATTCCCATCAATTTCCATTATTAAAGTGGCTGGAGTTGAGTCAGTGTGTTGGCAGCAGCTGTCCTTGATGATCTTTATGACCTTCCTGTGACATCGGGTGGTGTAGGTGTCCTCGAGGGCAGGTAGTTTGCCCCCGGTGATGCGTTGTGCAGACCTCACTACCCTCTGGAGAGCCGTAGTAGTTGCCGTACCAGGCGTTGATACAGCCCAACAGGATGCTCTCGATTGTGTATCTGTAGAAGTTTGTGAGGGCTTTTGGTGACAAGCCGAATTTCTTCAGCTTCCTGAGGTTGAAGAGGCGCTGCTGCGCCTTCTTCACGATGCTGTCTGTGTGGGTGGACCAATTCAGTTTGTCTGTGATGTGTACGCCGAGGAACTTAAAACTTACCACCCTCTCCACTACTGTCCCGTCGATGTGGATAGGGGGGTGCTCCCTCTGCTGTTTCCTGAAGTCCACAATTATCTCCTTTGTTTTGTTGACGTTGAGTGTGAGGTTATTTTCCTGACACCACACTCCGAGGGCCCTCACCTCCTCCCTGTAGGCCGTCTCGTTGTTGTTGGTAATCAAGCCTACCACTGTAGTGTGTTACGCAAACTTGATGCTTGAGTTGGAGGCATGCATGGCCACGCAGTCGTGGGTGAACAGGGAGTACAGGAGAGGGCTCAGAACGCACCCTTGTGGAGCCCCAGTGTTGAGGATCAGCGCGGTGGAGATGTTGTTACCTACCCTCACCACCTGGGGGTGGCCCGTCAGGAAGTCCATTACCCAGTTGCACAGGGCGGGGTCAAGACCCAGGGTCTCGAGCTTGATGACGAATTTGGAGGGTACTATGGTGTTAAATGCTGAGCTGTAGTCGATGAACAGCATTCTCACATAGTTATTCCTCTTGTCCAGATGGGTTAGGGCAGTGTGCACTGTGGTTGCGATTGCGTCTGCGTAGTCTGTGGACTTATCTGGGCGGTAAGCAAATTGGAGTGGGTCTAGGGTGTCAGGTAGGGTGGAGGTGATATGGTCCTTGACTAGTCTCTCAAAGCACTTCATGATGACGGAAGTGAGTGCTACGGGGCTGTAATTGTTTAGCTCAGTTACCTTAGCTTTCTTGGGAACAGGGACAATGGTGGCCCTCTTGAAGCATGTGGGAACAGCAGACTGGGATAAGGATTGATTGAATATGTCCGAAAACACACCAGCGAGCTGGTCTGCGCATGCTCTGAGAACGCGACTGGGGATGCCGTCTGGACCTGCCATCTGGGTCTGCAGCCTTGCGAGGGTTAACACATTTAAATGTTTTACTCACGTCGGCTGCAGTGAAGGAGAGTCCACAGGTTTTGGTTGCGGGCCGTGTCAGTGGCACTGTATTGTCCTCAAAGCGGACAAAGAAGTTGTTTAGTCTGTCTGGGAGCAAGACAATGGGATCCGTGATGGGACTGGTTTTCTTTTTGTAATCCGTGATTGACTGTAGACCATGCCACATTCCTCTCGTGTCTGAGCCGTTGAATTGCAACTCCACTTTGTCTCTATGCTGACGCTTAGCTTGTTTGTATTCGGTCATGTTTCTGGTCACCTTGCCCTGGTTAAAAGCAGTGGTTCACGCTTTCAGTTTCATGCGAATGCTGCCATCAATCCACGGTTTCTGGTTTGGGAATGTTTTAATCGTTGCTATGGGTGTGACATGTTAATGCACTTTCTAATGAACTCACTCACCGAATCAGCGTATTCGTCAATGTTGTTGTTTGACGCAATGAGGAACATATCCCAATCTACGTGATCGAAGCAGTCTTGAAGAGTGGAATCAGATTGGTCGGACCAGCGTGGAACAGACCTGAGCGCAGGAGCTTCTTGTTTTAGTTTCTGTCTGTCGGCTGGGAGCAACAAAATGGAGTCGTGGTCAGCTTTTCCGAAAGGAGGGCGGGGGGAGGGCCTTATATGCGCCGTGGAATTTTGAATAGCAATGATCCAGGGTTTTACCAGCCCTGGTTGCGCAATCGATATGCTAATATAATTTAGGGAGCCTTGTTTTCAGATTAGCCTTGTTAAAATCCTCAGCTACAATGAATGCAGCCTCAGGATATGTGGTTTCCAGTTTGCATAGAGTCAAATAAAGTTTGTTCAGGGCCATCGATGTGTCTGATTGGGGGGGAATATATACGGCTGTGATTATAATCCAAGAGAATTCCCTTGGTAGATAATGCGGTCGACATTTGATTGTGAGGAATTCTAGGTCAGGTGAACAGAAGGACTTGAGTTCCTGTATGTTGCTATGATCACACCACATCTCGTTAATCATAAGGCATACCCCCCCCCCCCGCCCCTCTTCTTACCAGAAAGATGCTTGTTTCTGTCGGCGCGATGCGTGAAGAAACCAGCTGGCTGCACCGACTCAGTTAGCGTCTCTCCAGTGAGCCATGTTTCCTTGAAGCAAAGAACGTTACAGTCTCTGATGTTTCTCTGGACTGCTACCCTTGCTCGGATTTCATCAACCTTTTTGTCAAGAGACTGGACATTGGCGAGTAGTATGCTACTCGCGCGATGTGCCCGTCCGTGCGCGATGTACCCGTCTGTGGAGCCTGACCAGAAGACCGCTTCGTTTGCCTCTTTTACGACGTCGTTGTTTTGGGTCGTCGGCTGGGATCCGATCCATTGTCCAGGGTGGAAGGCAGAACACAGGATCCTCTTCGGGAAAATCATATTCCTGGTCGTAATTATGGTGAGTTGACGTTGCTCTTATATTCAGTAGTTCCTCCCGACTGTATGTAATAAAACCTAAGATTTCCTGGGGTACCAATGTAAGAAATAACACGTAAAAAAAACTACTGCATAGTTTCCTAGGAACGCGAAGCGAGGCGGCCATCTCTGTCGGCACCAATCTCTCTGATTTGGTCCTGCCGTTCATAGCTACATGTACGCTACGGTCACAAGATGCAGGCCTCCTAATTGTCCCTAGAATTTCCAAGCAAACAGCTG
This sequence comes from Oncorhynchus kisutch, assembly GCF_002021735.2. Classification (NCBI taxonomy): domain Eukaryota; kingdom Metazoa; phylum Chordata; class Actinopteri; order Salmoniformes; family Salmonidae; genus Oncorhynchus; species Oncorhynchus kisutch. Next base: position 67,830,990 of record NC_034192.2, read on the forward strand.
TAGGCAGGGCTTTCTCCTATAGAGCTCAATTTTTATGGAATGGTCTGCCTACCCATGTCAGAGATGCAAACTCGATCTCAACCTTTAAGTCTTTACTGAAGACTCATCTCTTCAGTGGGTCATATGATTGAGTGTAGTCTGGCCCAGGAGTGTGAAGGTGAACGGAAAGGCTCTGGAGCAACGAACCACCCTTGCTGTCTCTGCCTGGCCGGTTCCCCTCTTTCCACTGGGATTCTCTGCCTCTAACCCTATTACAGAGGCTGAGTCACTGGCTTACTGGTGCTCTTTCATGCCGTCCCTAGGACGGGTGCGTCACTTGAATGGGTTGAGTCACTGATGTGATCTTCCTGTCTGGGTTGCCCCCCCCCCCCCCCCCCCCCCCCCCCCCTTGGGTTGTGCCGTGGCGGAGATCTTTGTGGGCTATACTCGGCCTTGGCTCAGGATGGTAAGTTGGTGGTTGAAGATCTCCCTCTAGTGGTGTGGGGGCTGTGCTTTGGCAAAGAGGGTGGGGTTATATCCTTCCTGTTTGGCCCTGTCCGGGGGTATCATCGGATGGGGACACAGTGTCTCCTGACCCCTCCTGTCTCAGCCTTCAGTATTTATGCTGCAGTAGTTTGTGTTGGGGAGCTAGGGTCAGTTTGTTATATCTGGAGTACTTCTCCTGTCTTATCCGGTGTCCTGTGTGAATTTAAGTGTGCTCTCTCTAATTCTCTCTTTCTTTCTCTCTCTCGGAGGACCTAAGCCCTAGGACCATGCCTCGGGACTACCTGGCATGATGACTCCTTGCTGTCCCCAGTCCACCTGTCCGTGCTGCTGCTCCAGTTTCAACTGTTCTGCCAGCGGCTATGGAATCCTGACCTGTTCACCGGACGTGCTACCTGTCCTAGACCTATTATTTGACCATGCTGGTCATTTATGAACATTTGAACATCTTGGCTATGTTCTGTTATAATCTCCACCCGGCACAGCCAGAAGAGGACTGACCACCCCTCATAGCCTGTTTCTTCCTAGGTTATGGCCTTTCTAGGGAGTTTTTCCTAGCCAACATGCTTCAACACCTGCATTGCTTGCTGTTTGGGGTTTTAGGCTGGGTTTCTGTACAGCACTTTGAGATATCAGCTGATGTACGAAGGGCTTTATAAATACATTTGATTTGATTTGGACTTCCTGACGGGCGGCCCCCAGGTGGAGAGGATAGGCAACAACACGTCCTCAACACGGGGGCCGGTCAGGGGTGTGTACTTAGTCCCTTCCTGTAATCCCTGTTCATCCATGACTGCATGGTCAACACAACTCCAACACCATCATTAAGTTTGCTGACAACGCAACAGTGGTAGGCCTGATCACCGACGAGACAGCCTATAGGGAGGAGGACAGAGACCTGACAGTGTGGTGCCAGGACAACACCCTTTCCATCAATGTGAGCAAGACAAAGGCCCCCATTAATATAGACTGGACTGTAGTGGAGTGGGTCGAGAGTTTCAAGTTCCTTAATGTCCACTTCACCAACTAATTAATTATCATGGTCCAAACATACCAAGACAGTCGTTTAAGATTGCACGACAACACCTTTTCCCCCTCAGGAGACTGAAAAGATTTAGCATGTGTCCCCAGAACCTCAAAATGTTCTACAGCTGCACCAATGAGAGCATCCTGACCGGTTGCATCACCGCCTGGTATGGCAACTGCTTGGCATCTTACCATAAGGCACTACAGAGTGTAATGCATACAGCCCAGTACATGACTGGGGCCAAACTTCCTGCCATCCAAGACCTATATAATAGGCGGTGTCATAATACATGTGTAATTACCTGGTATATAGTAATAGGAAAGCCCAAAAAGTTGTCAGACTCCAGTTACCCAAGTCATAGACTGCTTTCTCTGCTACCGCACGGCAAGCAGTACCGGAGCACCAAGTCTAGGGCCAAAAGGCTCCTTAACAGCTTCTACCCCCAAGCCATAAGACTGCTGAACAATTAATCAAATGGCTACCGGACTATTTACATTGACCCCCCCTCCCCATTTGTTTTTACACTGCTGCTACTTGCTGTTTATTATCTATGCATAGGATATGCATACCCCTACCTACATATAACAGTTACCTCAACTAACCTGTACCCCCATGCATTGACTCACTACCGGTATAAAGCCTCGTTATTGTTATTTTATTGTGTTACTTTTTATTATATTTTACTTTAGTTTATTTGGTAAATATTTTCTTTACTCTTCTTGAACTGTACTGTTGGTTAAGGGCTTGTAAGTAAGCAGTTCATGGTAAGGTCACTTGTTGTATTCGGCACATGTGAAGAATAAAGTTTGATTTGATATTTGATTTGATTAGAACAAAGTGTTTATTGTACTAACACTCATGAGTTCTTGTTGTTGTGGGTTTGTTTTTGCTTAAACCAACAACCAACCACAGCAGCAATTTTATTGGAGTTGTCCCTGAGGCTCCAGGAGATGAGGTCAAGGAAGGATGAGTCTGAGGCTGTACTGACAGTCTCACCTTAAAAACATCAACAAGAAGAAAATAGAGAAATTAAGAAAACAAAGCAGGTTCTTCCAAAAAAGTTTGTCTCAAAGAAGGTTTTTGCAACACAACAAGCCACATCAGCCACCAAAGAATGGGATGCGGAGTGTATTTTTGTTTCAGTCACTGGTGGGGACTAGACTACGTGTGAACAGTGCAGGTGGTGGGCTCATGAGTTGTGCTCCAATTTGACTGGGGATAGCTTCATTTGTGACCTACGCACAAATTAGAATTGTGCAATAGCAGAGCATAAGAGTTGCCGCATCAGTTACACTGAATACATAGTTAAGTTACTAGTTATTGTTATTAGTTATATTCCATTATAATATTATATTCCAATTCATATTGTTTTTATGAATTAAAAACAACTATTGAAAACCTTTCTCTCCTGAATGTCATTTTAAAGACTGCTGGGATTTAACATCTCGCATTATTCAAATAATATTTAGTGCAATTGTACATAATGGAAAACACATGTTTACATTGCCAAAGCAAGTGAAATAGATAATAAACAATAAAAAATGAACTTTGAACATTACACTTACAGAAGTTCCAAAATAATAAGGACATTTCAAATGTCATGTTGTAACGATGTGCAAATAGCTAAAGTACAAAAGGGAAAATAAATAAACATAAATATAGGTTGTATTTGCAGTGGTGTTATTTCACTCCCTCGCTCGTTGAATCATGTCTCCGTGACTTAATCAGTGGCAAAAAGTCGACCACGGACTCGATAGCCTAAAAGCGTAGATATCGAGTCAGGAACTGTAACTTTCAAGAGAGATTAATATAACCTTCTAGTCCTAGTCTGTCCAGTCAATGTGATGTCTATTTTCACAGTCTGACTTAATCTAACGTTCAGCTCCATTTTGTGACTGAATGCAACAATGTATCAAGAAGTAGCAGGGTTGCATCCATTAGAATGACGTCAGAATAGAACCCAGTTATATTTGGTTGCAATGTCGCACCAGGTGACGGTCAAAGGGCGTCTCAGAGCGCCCTCCCGTGGCATACATGAAACACTGCATCCCCACTACAATACCGGTACATCTGGCCCTTTTGGGATTTTAGTCCAGTTTGAGATAATGGCTGTGAATTACAATAGCTAATAGAAGTACGTAATGCAAGGCTAGTTGGTCACATTTGAAGGTGATCATTCATATTCCGCGCTTTCTATCTCTATTCGGTGTGTCTGACTAGATAAGAGAGGAAGACTGAGGATGTTTTAGTGAGGTGTGCCGTCTGTCCTCGGCCGCCAGGCGTGCAGGGAGAACTGCTCATTCATTCACACTGGGTTTTGGAGCTGAAGCCACCTACAGGCGCCCGGACGATGCGACGTAAACGTTCCCTCTCCTCAGATTCATTTAGAAAAGCCGACAAACAAAAATGTGTCGAGCTAGAAGGGCGCCATGTTGGCCACAAGCACGAAGCCAAATGTTAATGTATTTTCCGCCTTGTTTTGGGCAGAAGTTATAATGGTGGAGTAGAGACAGTATTTTTATTATGCTGGGAATAGAGGGGGATTATTTTATGAGTTTCATTGAAATAAGACTATAAATTAAACGCAACCTCTAGACCCAAATCATGTTATCTGTTCGCAGGGGCACCTACTAATCAAGCGCTCGATATTATTTCATGGTGATTTTTTTTCCTTCCCTCCTTTTGCTAGAAGCACTTCGCGCGTAAAGAACATCACCGGTTCCCAAATTCTCCGTGTTCTGCAGCTGCGAATAGCGCTCCGTAATTGGCGGAGAGCACATCAATCCTGCGTTTAGCCGCACCCCTCCCCCCATTCAGCCAGTCTGGTGGCTGTTCCTGTGTGTTTACTACACGGACCAGGCAGCAGCAGACACTTGGCTTCACATGCACCTAACTCACAACAGCTAGCTAGCTAAACACTTTATAGTTCCATCTGAAAGAGAATCTCCAAGAATCCAACATGCCCAAGAGAAAGGTACGTAGTTTGGTGACTATTTAGAGAGGATTGTGAAACAAAAGCAGGCAGCTATTGATGGCTTGCAAATGAATGTGGAGCGCCATCCCCTCCAACGATTACTTAATTATAAACATATTCTTTGGGGAATTTACGGCATTTATTTGGAGGGTAGGCTAAAAAAATAAATATTTTTTAAATGTTTAAATTAATATTTTTCTGATCGCTTGCGGGCTTAAAAGTCTGGCGACCGGTGGTCGCTGTCCTTTGGGAAGCCAGAAGTCTCTCTCTGTCTCCATGTAGTTAAAGCACAACCAGCAGCCATGCTTTGCAGCCCAAGTCTTCCTCTCTTCTTCGACCTACCGAACATAAACGCTTCAGTTACCGCCATTTTCCCCTCAATCCGCCCAAAATTACCTCGAGAATTCGCTTTAGTATCAATAGTTTCAATTCTGATCGTTAAAAGATGCAGTCGTCGTCTTATTTCGATACAAATGTATATTTTTTGTCTTTGTTCATGGTCCCAGGTGGTTGCAGTTTCGTGTCTCTACCGCCGGGCGGCGCTGCGGAGGCTTAACTCTGCTCCTCCCTCTTGCTTATTCCGTCCCGCGCGAGTTTTCAAATCCTGCCTGAGCTCATAGACAGAAGAGAGAGATGGAGAGAGTGGAGAAAGAGAGACAGATACTTTAGGACCCCAACTTTCAGTGTTACTGGTCCCAAAACATATAAACTGTTAACAAAACTCAAGTATTACATTACACTTCAATCTAATGGGTCTAAAAACAAGTTTATTTTTACATTATCTATGACATTTTTACTTTTTTCTTGAAATTTAAAAGTTATCTGGGGTCTTCCCTGACAGTTCATAAATGTGTAATTTGAGTCACCGTAGACTGTTGCCTGCTCTTATAGAGAAGTGTTTTTGTGATAAAAGTTGTTTTTGTTGTTTGTCCTCATCAGGGAGCCGCTGGGGACGCCAAGGAGGAGGTGAGACTGAGACATACTCATCACTGACATCAACTACAACCCATCACTTATAATTACTATTCTTTATCAGCTCCGTTTCAACATAGTTGGTCTCTGACAGTGTGTGTGTTGACATGTTTTCTCTTCCTCTTCCTGTTGCAGCCCCAGAGGAGATCCGCCCGGTTATCAGCGGTGAGACCAGCTACGATACAGACATTATATACTACCTTATGACGCATCATATAACCTATACACCAGTTTTGACACATTTATAACCTCTTATTGCAGCTTAAAGCACATTTATAGACTATAATTAAGCGTACAACACATCAAATACCAATATACCACCTTATAACACATCATACAACCACTATATGACAAATAAAACACAACCTCAGCTACAATCAGCATACAATCATTACACATGTATTACTATATATACCAGGTAATTACACACGTATTGTCTCTATATATACAGCAGGTAATTACACACGTATTGTCTCTATATATACAGCAGGTAATTACACACGTATTGTCTCTATATATACAGCAGGTAATTACACACGTATTGTCTCTATATATACAGCAGGTAATTACACACGTATTGTCTCTATATATACAGCAGGTAATTACACACGTATTGTCTCTATATATACAGCAGTTAATTACACACGTATTGTCTCTATATATACAGCAGGTAATTACACACGTATTGTCTCTATATATACAGCAGGTAATTACACACGTATTGTCTCTATATATACAGCAGGTAATTACACACGTATTGTCTCTATATATACAGCAGGTAATTACACACGTATTGTCTCTATATATACAGCAGGTAATTACACATAGTCTCTATATATACAGCAGGTAATTACACACGTATTGTCTCTATATATACAGCAGGTAATTACACACGTATTGTCTCTATATATACAGCAGGTAATTACACATGCATTGTCTCTGTATATACAGCAGGTAATTACACATAGTCTCTATATATACAGCAGGTAATTACACACGTATTGTCTCTATATATACAGCAGGTAATTACACACGTATTGTCTCTATATATACAGCAGGTAATTACACATGCATTGTCTCTATATATACAGCAGGTAATTACACATGTATTGTCTCTATATAGCAGGAAATTAAAGATTATAACACCTTTATAACCTCTGCTACAATACTACAGTATTCCACATAAGAAGCCCTAGCATCTGAAGCCCTAGCATCTATTGGTCAGTAGATCTGAAGCCCTAGCTCCTATTGGTCAGTAGATCTGAAGCCCTAGCATCTATTGGTCAGTAGATCTGAAGCCCTAGCATCTATTGGTCAGTAGATCTGAAGCCCTTGCATCTATTGGTCAGTAGATCTGAAGCCCTAACATCTATTGGTCAGTAGATCTGAAGCCCTAGCATCTATTGGTCAGTAGATCTGAAGCCCTAGCTCCTATTGGTCAGTAGATCTGAAGCCTTAGCACCTATTGGTCAGTAGATCTGAAGCTTTAGCACCTATTGGTCAGTAGAACTAGGAATGATCAGTGGTTGTAGAACACATTGTTCTCTCTCTCCAGAAACCAGCCCCAGCCAAGACTGAACCCAAGGCCAAGAAGGAGAAACCAGCAAAGGTACGAGAACAGAACTACAAACCCCAGGGCTGCACACAACACCACTTCAAACTCAAGAACCATCAAACAGAACAAAAGACTAGAACATCGCATTACAGAACTACAAACCCCAGAATCATCACAAAAAAACACAACTACAAACCCCCCTCTCCAGAAAGAGAAGGCATACATATGAACATAGTATACAGTGCCTTTGGAGAGAGTGTTCAGAGTGTTGTTAAGTTACAGCCTTATTCTAAAATGGGCACAAAAATACATACATCCTCATCAATCTACACACAATACCCCATAATGATAAAGTAAAAATAGGTTTTTAGATTTTTTTGCAAATGTTTTAGAGCTGGCCGCCCGGCCAAACTGAGCAATAGGGGGAGAAGGGTCTTGGTCAGGGAGGTGACCAAGAACCCGATGGTCACTCTGACAGAGTTCCTCTTTGGAGATGGGAGAACCTTCCAGAAGGACAACCATCTCTGCAGCACTCCACCAAGCAGGCCTTTATGGTAGAGTGACCAGACAGAAGCCATTCCTCAGTAAAAGGCACCTAAAGACTCTGACCATGAAAAAACAAGATCCTCTGGTCTGATGAAACCAAGATTGAAGTCTTTGGCCTGAATGCCAAGTGTCACATCTGGAAGAAACCATGCCACCATCCTTACAGTGAAGCATGTTGGTGGAAGCATCATGTTGTGGGGTTGTTTTTCAACGGCAGGGACTGGGAGACTAGTCAGGATCGAGGGAAAGATGAATGGCGCAAAGTACGGAGAGATCCTTGATGAAAATCTGCTCCAGAGCGCTCAGGACATCAGACTGGGGCGAAGGTTCACCTTCCAATAGGACAACGACCCTAAGCACACAGCCAAGACAACGCAGGAGTGGCTAAGGGACAAGTCTATGAATGTCCTTGAGTGGCCCAGCCAGAGCCTGGACTTGGAACCAATCAAACATCTCTGGAGAAAATGTATAAAAAACAGTTTTTGCTTTGTCAATATGGGGGTTTGTGCGGGGCCACTCAAAAAAACCTGATTTAATCCATTTTAGAATAAGGCTGTAACCTAAAATGTGGAAAAAGTCAAGGGGTCTGAATACTTTCCGAAGGCTCTGTAGATAATGTCTGTCACCCCCCCCCCCACCCAGAAAGAGAAGGCTGTGAACGACAAGAAGGAGGAGAAGAAAACTAAGAAGGCAGCAGCGAAGGAGAACGCAGAGGCTGAAGCTGCTGAGGAGAACCACTCTGAGAACGGAGATGCCAAGACCAACCAGGTAATATACATTACTATACTGGACAATTTTATTACTATACTGTAGACTACTATACTATATACTACTCTACTGTAGACTACAGTACTATATACTACTCTACTGTAGACTACAGTACTATATACTACTCTACTGTAGACTACAGTACTATATACTACTCTACTGTAGACTACAGTACTATAGACTACTATACTGTAGACTACTATACTATATACTACTCTACTGTAGACTACAGTACTATAGACTACTCTACTGTAGACTACAGTACTATATACTACTCTACTGTAGACTACTATACTATATACTACTATACTGTGCACTACTATACTATATACTACTCTACAGTGCACAACTATACTATATACTACTCTACAGTGCACTACTATCCTATATACTACTCTACAGTGCACTACTATACTATATACTACTCTACAGTGCACTACTGTACTGTGCACTACTATACTATATACTGCTCTACAGTGCACTACTATCCTATATACTACTATACTATATACTACTCTACAGTGCACTAATATACTATATACTACTCTACAGTGCACTACTATACTATATACTACTCTACAGTGCACTACTATACTATATACTACTCTACTGTGCACTACTATACTATATACTACTCTACAGTGCACTACTATACTATATACTACTCTACAGCGCACTACTATACTAAATACTACTCTATAGTGCACTACTATACTATATACTACTCTACAGTGCACTACTGTACTGTGCACTACTATACTATATACTACTCTACAATGCACTACTATACTATTTACTACTCTACAATGCACTACTATACTATTTACTACTCTACAGTGCACTACTATACTATATACTACTCTACAATGCACTACTATACTATTTACTACTCTACTGTAGACTACAGTACTATAGACTACTCTACTGTAGACTACAGTACTATATACTACTCTACTGTAGACTACAGTACTATAGACTACTATACTGTAGACTACTATACTATATACTACTATACTGTGCACTACTATACTATATACTACTCTACAGTGCACAACTATACTATATACTACTCTACAGTGCACTACTATCCTATATACTACTCTACAGTGCACTACTATACTATATACTACTCTACAGTGCACTACTGTACTGTGCACTACTATACTATATACTGCTCTACAGTGCACTACTATCCTATATACTACTATACTATATACTACTCTACAGTGCACTAATATACTATATACTACTCTACAGTGCACTACTATACTATATACTACTCTACAGTGCACTACTATACTATATACTACTCTACAGTGCACTACTATACTATATACTACTCTACTGTGCACTACTATACTATATACTACTCTACTGTGCACTACTATACTATATACTATTCTACAGTGCACTACTATACTAAATACTACTTTATAGTGCACTACTATACTATATACTACTCTACAGTGCACTACTATACTATATACTACTCTACAGTGCACTACTATCCTATATACTACTCTACAGTGCACTACTATACTATATACTACTCTACAGTGCACTACTGTACTGTGCACTACTATACTATATACTGCTCTACAGTGCACTACTATCCTATATACTACTATACTATATACTACTCTACAGTGCACTAATATACTATATACTACTCTACAGTGCACTACTATACTATATACTACTCTACAGTGCACTACTATACTATATACTACTCTACTGTGCACTACTATACTATATACTACTCTACAGTGCACTAATATACTATATACTACTCTACAGCGCACTACTATACTAAATACTACTCTATAGTGCACTACTATACTATATACTACTCTACAGTGCACTACTGTACTGTGCACTACTATACTATATACTACTCTACAATGCACTACTATACTATTTACTACTCTACAGTGCACTACTGTACTATTTACTACTCTACAATGCACTACTATACTATTTACTACTCTACAGTGCACTACTATACTATATACTACTCTACAATGCACTACTATACTATTTACTACTCTACTGTAGACTACAGTACTATATACTACTCTACTGTAGACTACAGTACTATAGACTACTATACTGTAGACTACTATACTATATACTACTATACTGTGCACTACTATACTATATACTACTCTACAGTGCACAACTATACTATATACTACTATACTATATACTACTCTACAGTGCACTACTATACTATATACTACTCTACAGTGCACTACTGTACTGTGCACTACTATACTATATACTGCTCTACAGTGCACTACTATCCTATATACTACTATACTATATACTACTCTACAGTGCACTAATATACTATATACTACTCTACAGTGCACTACTATACTATATACTACTCTACAGTGCACTACTATACTATATACTACTCTACAGTGCACTACTATACTATATACTACTCTACTGTGCACTACTATACTATATACTACTCTACAGTGCACTACTATACTATTTACTACTCTACAGTGCACTACTATACTATATACTACTCTACAGTGCACTACTATACTATATACTACTCTACAGTGCACTACTATACTAAATACTACTCTATAGTGCACTACTATACTATATACTACTCTACAGTGCACTACTGTACTGTGCACTACTATACTATATACTGCTCTACAATGCACTACTATACTATTTACTACTCTACAATGCACTACTATACTATTTACTACTCTACAGTGCACTACTATACTATATACTACTCTACAATGCACTACTATACTATTTACTACTCTACAGTGCACTACTATACTATTTACTACTCTACAGTGCACTACTATACTATATACTACTCTACAGTGCACTACTATACTATACTACTCTACAGTGCACTACTATACTATTTACTACTCTACAGTGCACTACTATACTATATACTACTCTACAGTGCACTACTATACTATATACTACTCTACAGTGCACTACTATACTATATACTACTCTACAGTGCACTACTATACTATATACTACTCTACAGTGCACTACTATACTATATACTACTCTACAGTGCACTACTATACTATATACTACTCTACAGTGCACTACTATACTATATACTACTCTACAGTGCACTACTATACTATATACTACTCTACAGTGCACTACTATACTATATACTACTCTACAGTGCACTACTATACTATATACTACTCTACAGTGCACTACTATACTATATACTACTCTACAGTGCACTACTATACTATTTACTACTCTACAGTGCACTACTATACTATATACTACTCTACAGTGCACTACTATACTATATACTACTCTACAGTGCACTACTATCCTATACACTACTCTACAGTGCACTACTATACTATATACTACTCTACAGTGCACAACTATACTATATACTACTCTACAGTGCACTACTATACTATATACTACTCTACAGTGCACTACTATACTATATACTACTCTACAGTGCACTACTGTACTGTGCACTACTATACTATATACTGCTCTACAGTGCACTACTATCCTATATACTACTATACTATATACTACTCTACAGTGCACTAATATACTATATACTACTCTACAGTGCACTACTATACTATACTACTCTACAGTGCACTACTATACTATATACTACTCTACAGTGCACTACTATACTATATACTACTCTACTGTGCACTACTATACTATATACTACTCTACTGTGCACTACTATACTATATACTATTCTACAGTGCACTACTATACTAAATACTACTTTATAGTGCACTACTATACTATATACTACTCTACAGTGCACTACTATACTATATACTACTCTACAGTGCACTACTATCCTATATACTACTCTACAGTGCACTACTATACTATATACTACTCTACAGTGCACTACTGTACTGTGCACTACTATACTATATACTGCTCTACAGTGCACTACTATCCTATATACTACTATACTATATACTACTCTACAGTGCACTAATATACTATATACTACTCTACAGTGCACTACTATACTATATACTACTCTACAGTGCACTACTATACTATATACTACTCTACTGTGCACTACTATACTATATACTACTCTACAGTGCACTAATATACTATATACTACTCTACAGCGCACTACTATACTAAATACTACTCTATAGTGCACTACTATACTATATACTACTCTACAGTGCACTACTGTACTGTGCACTACTATACTATATACTACTCTACAATGCACTACTATACTATTTACTACTCTACAGTGCACTACTGTACTATTTACTACTCTACAATGCACTACTATACTATTTACTACTCTACAGTGCACTACTATACTATATACTACTCTACAATGCACTACTATACTATTTACTACTCTACTGTAGACTACAGTACTATATACTACTCTACTGTAGACTACAGTACTATAGACTACTATACTGTAGACTACTATACTATATACTACTATACTGTGCACTACTATACTATATACTACTCTACAGTGCACAACTATACTATATACTACTATACTATATACTACTCTACAGTGCACTACTATACTATATACTACTCTACAGTGCACTACTGTACTGTGCACTACTATACTATATACTGCTCTACAGTGCACTACTATCCTATATACTACTATACTATATACTACTCTACAGTGCACTAATATACTATATACTACTCTACAGTGCACTACTATACTATATACTACTCTACAGTGCACTACTATACTATATACTACTCTACAGTGCACTACTATACTATATACTACTCTACTGTGCACTACTATACTATATACTACTCTACAGTGCACTACTATACTATTTACTACTCTACAGTGCACTACTATACTATATACTACTCTACAGTGCACTACTATACTATATACTACTCTACAGTGCACTACTATACTAAATACTACTCTATAGTGCACTACTATACTATATACTACTCTACAGTGCACTACTGTACTGTGCACTACTATACTATATACTGCTCTACAATGCACTACTATACTATTTACTACTCTACAATGCACTACTATACTATTTACTACTCTACAGTGCACTACTATACTATATACTACTCTACAATGCACTACTATACTATTTACTACTCTACAGTGCACTACTATACTATTTACTACTCTACAGTGCACTACTATACTATATACTACTCTACAGTGCACTACTATACTATACTACTCTACAGTGCACTACTATACTATTTACTACTCTACAGTGCACTACTATACTATATACTACTCTACAGTGCACTACTATACTATATACTACTCTACAGTGCACTACTATACTATATACTACTCTACAGTGCACTACTATACTATATACTACTCTACAGTGCACTACTATACTATATACTACTCTACAGTGCACTACTATACTATATACTACTCTACAGTGCACTACTATACTATATACTACTCTACAGTGCACTACTATACTATATACTACTCTACAGTGCACTACTATACTATATACTACTCTACAGTGCACTACTATACTATATACTACTCTACAGTGCACTACTATACTATATACTACTCTACAGTGCACTACTATACTATTTACTACTCTACAGTGCACTACTATACTATATACTACTCTACAGTGCACTACTATACTATATACTACTCTACAGTGCACTACTATCCTATACACTACTCTACAGTGCACTACTATACTATATACTACTCTACAGTGCACAACTATACTATATACTACTCTACAGTGCACTACTATACTATATACTACTCTACAGTGCACTACTATACTATATACTACTCTACAGTGCACTACTGTACTGTGCACTACTATACTATATACTGCTCTACAGTGCACTACTATCCTATATACTACTATACTATATACTACTCTACAGTGCACTAATATACTATATACTACTCTACAGTGCACTACTATACTATATACTACTCTACAGTGCACTACTATACTATATACTACTCTACAGTGCACTACTATACTATATACTACTCTACTGTGCACTACTATACTATATACTACTCTACAGTGCACTACTATACTATATACTACTCTACAGTGCACTACTATACTATATACTACTCTACAGTGCACTACTATACTAAATACTACTCTATAGTGCACTACTATACTATATACTACTCTACAGTGCACTACTGTACTGTGCACTACTATACTATATACTACTCTACAATGCACTACTATACTATTTACTACTCTACAATGCACTACTATACTATTTACTACTCTACAGTGCACTACTATACTATATACTACTCTACAGTGCACTACTATACTATATACTACTCTACAGTGCACTACTATACTATTTACTACTCTACAGTGCACTACTATACTATTTACTACTCTACAGTGCACTACTATACTATATACTACTCTACAGTGCACTACTATACTATTTACTACTCTACAGTGCACTACTATACTATTTACTACTCTACAGTGCACTACTATACTATATACTACTCTACAGTGCACTACTATACTATATACTACTCTACAGTGCACTACTATACTATATACTACTCTACAGTGCACTACTATACACTACTCTACAGTGCACTACTATACACTACTCTACAGTGCACTACTATATACTACTCTACAGTGCACTACTATACTATATACTACTCTACAGTGCACTACTATACTATATAGTACTCTACAGTGCACTACTATCCTATACACTACTCTACAGTGCACTACTATACTATATACTACTCTACAGTGCACAACTACACTATATACTACTCTACAGTGCACTACTATACTATATACTACTCTACAGTGCACTACTATACTATATACTACTCTACAGTGCACTACTATACTATATACTACTCTACAGTGCACTACTATACTATATACTACTATACTATATACTGCTCTACAGTGCACTACTATCCTATATACTACTATACTATATACTACTCTACAGTGCACTAATATACTATATACTACTCTACAGTGCACTACTATACTATATACTACTCTACAGTGCACTACTATACTATATACTACTCTACAGTGCACTACTATACTATATACTACTCTACAGTGCACTACTATACTATATACTACTCTATAGTGCACTACTATACTATATACTACTCTACAGTGCACTACTATACTATATACTACTCTACAATGCACTACTATACTATTTACTACTCTACAGTGCACTACTATACTATTTACTACTCTACAGTGCTACTATACTATATACTACTCTACAGTGCACTACTATACTATATACTACTCTACAGTGCACTACTATACTATATACTAGTCTACAGTGCACTACTATACTATATACTACTCTACAGTGCACTACTATACTATATACTACTCTACAGTGCACTACTATACTATTTACTACTCTACAGTGCACTACTATACTCTTTACTACTCTACAGTGCACTACTATACTATATACTAGTCTACAGTGCACTACTATACTATATACTAGCCTAAAGTGCACTACTTTACTATATACTACTCTACAGTGCACTACTATACTATATACTACTCTACAGTGCACTACTGTACTGTGCACTACTGTACTGTATACTACTGTACTGTGCACTACTATTCACCACTATACTGTACACGACTACACTACTACAGTATATACTACTATAATATACACTACTATAAACTACTGTACTGTATACTACTGTACTGTGCACTACTATTCACCACTATACTGTACACGACTATACAGTACTACAGTATATACTACTATACTGTACACTACTATACTATGGGCTCCCGAGTGGCGTAGCGGTCTAAGGCACTGCATCTCAGTGCTAGAGGCGTCACTACAGACCCTGGTTCGATTCCAGGCTGTATCACAGCCGGCTGTGATTGGGAATCCCGTAGGGCGGCGCACAATTGGCCCGGCATTGTTAGGGTTTGGCCGGGGTAGGCCGTCATTATAAATAATAACCACTTCATAACTGACTTGCTTGGTTAAATAAAAATACTACTATACTGTACATTACTATACATACGACAGGTCATAGGCAGACATTCAATGGTCATTAACAGGTATAGGACAAAGAAGACAGTCATTGCAGACATAAAGGAGTATAGATGGATCTAGAGACAGAGTCCTAGGAGGAACTAGAAAGACATCATGGACTGTAGAGGACCTGATGCTGGTCATAAAGACATCATGGACTGTAGAGGACCTGATGCTGGTCATAAAGAAATCATGGACTGTAGAGGACCTGATGCTGGTCATAAAGACATCATGGACTGTAGAGGACCTGATGCTGGTCATAAAGACATCATGGACTGTTGAGGACCTGATGCTGGTCATAAAGACATAATGGACTGTTGAGGACCTGAGGCTGGTCATAAAGACATCATGGACTGTAGAGGACATGAGGCTGGTCATAAAGACATCATGGACTGTTGAGGGCCTGAGGCTGGTCATAAAGACATCATGGACTGTAGAGGACATGAGGCTGGTCATAAAGACATCATAGACTGTAGAGGACCTGATGCTGGTCATAAAGACATCATGGACTGTTGAGGGCCTGAGGCTGGTCATAAAGACATCATGGACTGTTGAGGGCCTGAGGCTGGTCATAAAGACATGGACTGTAGAGGACCTGATGCTGGTCATAAAGGGACATTAGAAGACATTGGTCAGCTTGATGGCAGAGATAAGCTCCTGTTTTAGGATGAGAAACTACCAACAGAAAAAGACATCATGGACTGTAGAGGACATGAGGCTGGTCATAAAGACATCATAGACTGTAGAGGACCTGATGCTGGTCATAAAGACATCATGGACTGTTGAGGGCCTGAGGCTGGTCATAAAGACATCATGGACTGTTGAGGGCCTGAGGCTGGTCATAAAGACATGGACTGTAGAGGACCTGATGCTGGTCATAAAGGGACATTAGAAGACATTGGTCAGCTTGATGGCAGAGATAAGCTCCTGTTTTAGGATGAGAAACTACCAACAGGAATGTCAGGTTGTTCTACTGACCTCTAACCTCTGACCCTGCAGATGGAGGATGCTCCCGAGGCGGAGAAGGAGGAAGCCAAGTCTGAGTAGCAACACTGCCGACCCCTGACCTCCGACCCCCCCCCCCCCCCCAGCCTGCCCCAGTGTTCGTGGTCCCCCTCCAAGGCATATTGTTAACAGAGGAATATTTTTATCAGTGATTTTATAAGTATACTATCTACTATCCGTACAGATTTTTAGCACAAAGCCAAGCTGAGTAATATAATGCAGATCTGCAGTGGTCATATCAACAAAGTGTCTGCAGGCAAGATGAACACACTAAAATCTTTTTTAATTAAACAGCATTTCATGATTGTGTAGGAAGGAAAGCGCGTCCCGTCCCATAGTGAGTTGTGTGTTCCTGTGCCCCCCTCCTCCACAGTTGGTTCTCCTAGGGTTCTACCTTATTCCTGGATAATTAACTGTTTTGATCCCGTCTGTTATGTGCAGTGAGTTCCTTTTGCTTTGTCTAAATGTTCCTGTTTTTACATGAAACATGTTCTAAGCGTGTTGAAAGTGTGTTGTCCAATAAGGAAGAGGAAGAGAGAAATTCCGGGCACAGTGACATGCATGTCTCCTAGGCGACCCTGTAACAGTGACATGCATGTCTCCTAGGCGACCCTGTAACAGTGACATGCATGTCTCCTAGGCGACTACAGCAGCCGTGTGTGCAACAGCTTTCCATCTTGCTGGTTTTCTAAACACACTGTTTTTTTTAGATAAGAGGTTCTCTGATGTGTGCAGGAGTCTCTGTCCCTCTGATGTTCTGGAATTCTCCAATAAAACCAGTCCTGTCAATTTTCCTCAAAACGTTGTTGCATCTTTTACATCCTAGCCCTGGGTAGTTGGGTTTTAATTCAAATGTTATTCTGTTATAGGTCTGTTGTGGCTTCACTCACAGGTGTGAAATTAGCTCTTGACTAATCCAGAAGGAAAACTAGGGATGTTTTTTTCTGGAACATTAATCCTACTCCATTCTCATGCCTTTTCAAATCTAATTTTATTGATCACATACACACATTTAGAAGATGTTATTGCGGGTGTAGTGAAATGCTTGGTTCTCCTAGGGTTCTGCCTTCGTCCTGGTTTATTAACTGTTCTCCTTGATGTGTGTTTAGTCCAGGACTAGGACAGCTGCTCTGTATAGACACAGAAAAGCCTGGGTCTCAGTTCTCACCACATTTATACCATGACTACCTCTGAGATAAATCTACTAATTTTAAAAAAAGTCATACCTTTTCATAGAACCAATAAAAAGAGGGAAGGAAGAAAAGTATTGGAGGAGCTTCTAAGAGCAGACTCCATTTTGTCTCTTGTTGTGGATAGTGTAGTTATGTTTATGACCACTAGTTGTCAGCATTGTCCTGTATCCGCTGTGAGAGCAGGGTGAGTCTTATCTGCAGAGGGCTAAGAGTTGGTGTGACAGCAGGCTTCTGTTCCAATCAAGCAATGACACCTGATGCAACTGATCATCAAATCCTGTTCATCAATGAGGAATGTATTACTTGTGTGATTGCTTGGCTGGAACAAAATCCTGCACCCACACACACAGCTGAGTTAGAATCAGGAACCCATATACATAGAATTACTAGTTGGGGAAGCTACTCTGAAAATATAGTTGACCAATTACTTCCCACTGGAGGAAGTTAAGCTATGCTAAAGCTACCCTTAAAGATGTACTATGCAGAAAGGGACCATTTCCTGTACTATGCAACAAAAAAAATGCTAATAGTTTGACAAAACAAGCAGGTTTAGTGTAGAGAATCATTGTACCATCGAAACCGCTGTGAAATATTTTTTATTTATTTCACCTTAATTTAAATATCTTTTACATAACCAAAAATGTTTTGTTTGAAGCTGGTGTACAAAACCGAAAGTAAAAGACACACACACGAAATTTATGAACGGGAAGCATAGAACTAGCGCACATAGCTTTCTTAGCTTTCAAGCTTTCTCTGCCCTTTGTTCTGAACACCTCCAAAACAAAGGTCATGTGGTTTGATAAGAAGAATGGCCCTCTCCCCACAGGTGTTATTACTACCTCTGAGGGTTTAGAGCTTGAGATAGTCACCTCATACAAGTACTTGGGAGTATGACTAGATGGTACACTGTCCTTCTCTCAGCACATATCAAAGCTGCAGGCTAAAGTTAAATCTAGACTTGGTTTTCTCTATAGTAATCAAACCTCTTTCACCCCAGCTGCCAAACTAACCCTGATTCAGATGACCATCCTACCCATGCTAGATTACGGAGACGTAATTTATAGATCGCCAGGTAAGGGTGCTCTCGAGCAGCTAGATGTTCTATACCATTCGGCCATCAGATTGGCCACCAATGCTTTTTATAGGACACGTCACTGTACTCTATGCTCCTCTGTAAACTGGTCATCTCTGTATACCTGTCACAAGACCCACTGTTTGATGCTTATTTATAAAAACCCTCTTAGGCCTCACTCCCCCCCTATCTGAGATATCTACTGCAGCCCTCATCCTCCACATACAACACTTGTTCTGCCAGTCACATTCTGTTAAAGGTCCCTAAAACACACACCTCCCTAGGTCGCTCATCTTTTCAGTTCGCTGCAGCTAGCGATTGGAACGAGCTGCAACAGTCACTGTACAGTTTTATCTCAATCTCTTCATTCAAAGACTCAATCATGGACACTCTTACTGACAGTTGTGGCTGCTTTGCCTGATGTATTGTTGTCTCTACCTTCTTGTCCTTTGTGCTGTTGTCTGGGCCCAATAATGTTTGTACCATGCTGTGTTGTCATTTTGTGTTACTGCCATGTGATGTTGTCTTAGAGAGACCTACAGTGCCTTGCGAAAGTATTCGGCCCCCTTGAACTTTGCGACCTTTTGCCACATTTCAGGCTTCAAACATAAAGATATAAAACTGTATTTTTTTGTGAAGAATCAACATCAAGTGGGACACAATCATGAAGTGGAACGACATTTATTGGATATTTCAAACTTTTTTAACAAATCAAAAACTGAAAAATTGGGCGTGCAAAATTATTCAGCCCCCTTAAGTTAATACTTTGTAGCGCCACCTTTTGCTGCGATTACAGCTGTAAGTCGCTTGGGGTATGTCTCTATCAGTTTTGCACATCGAGAGACTGACATTTTTTCCCATTCCTCCTTGCAAAACAGATCGAGCTCAGTGAGGTTGGATGGAGAGCATTTGTGAACAGCAGTTTTCAGTTCTTTCCACAGATTCTCGATTGGATTCAGGTCTGGACTTTGACTTGGCCATACTAACACCTGGATATGTTTATTTTTGAACCATTCCATTGTAGATTTTGCTTTATGTTTTGGATCATTGTCTTGTTGGAAGACAAATCTCCGTCCCAGTCTCAGGTCTTTTGCAGACTCCATCAGGTTTTCTTCCAGAATGGTCCTGTATTTGGCTCCATCCATCTTCCCATCAATTTTAACCATCTTCCCTGTCCCTGCTGAAGAAAAGCAGGTCCAAACCATGATGCTGCCACCACCATGTTTGACAGTGGGGATGGTATGCTCAGGGTGATGGGCTGTGTTGCTTTTACGCCAAACATAACATTTTGCATTGTTGCCAAAAAGTTAAATTTTGGTTTCATCTGACCAGAGCACCTTCTTCCACATGTTTGGTGTGTCTCCCAGGTGGCTTGTGGCAAACTTTAAACGACACTTTTTATGGATATCTTTAAGAAATGGCTTTCTTCTTGCCACTTGCAATATACGACTGATTGTTGTCCTATGGACAGAGTCTCCCACCTCAGCTGTAGATCTCTGCAGGTCATCCAGAGTGATCATGGGCCTCTTGGCTGCATCTCTGATCAGTCTTCTCCTTGTATGAGTTGAAAGTTTAGAGGGACGGCCAGGTCTTGGTAGATTTGCAGTGGTCTGATACTCCTTCCATTTCAATATTATCACTTGCACAGTGCTCCTTAGGATGTTTAAAGCTTGGGAAATCTTTTGTATCCAAATCCGGCTTTAAACTTCTTCACAACAGTATCTCGGACCTGCCTGGTGTGTTCCTTGTTCTTCATGATGCTCTCTGCACTTTTAATGGACCTCTGAGACTATCACAGTGCAGGTGCATTTATACGGAGACTTGATTACACACAGGTGGATTGTATTTATCATCATTAGTCATTTAGGTCAACATTGGATCATTCAGAGATCCTCACTGAATTTCTGGAGAGAGTTTGCTGCACTGAAAGTAAAGGGGCTGAATAATTTTGCACGCCCAATTTTTCAGTTTTTGATTTGTTAAAAAAGTTTGAAATATCCAATAAATGTCGTTCCACTTCATGATTGTGTCCCACTTGTTGTTGATTCTTCACAAAAAAAATACAGTTTTATATCTTTATGTTTGAAGCCTGAAATGTGGCAAAAGGTTGCAAAGTTCAAGGGGGCCGAATACTTTCGCAAGGCACTGTATGTAGTGTTCCTACCATGCTGTGTTTTCATGTGCTGCTGCCATGTTGTCATGCTACGTTGTTGTCTTTCGTCACTCTTTATGTGGTCTCTCTTGTCCAATATTTTTAATCCCATCCACCGTCCGCTCAGGAGAACTTTTGGTAGGCCGTCATTGTAAATAAGAATTTGTTATTTTATTTTACCTTTATTTAACTAGTCAAGTCAGTTAAGAACAAATTCTTATTTTCAATGACGGTCTAGGAACAGTCGGTTAACTGCCTGTTCAGGGGCAGAACGACAGATTTGTACTTTGTCAGCTCGGGGATTTGAACTTGCAACCTTCCGGTTACTAGTCCAACGCTCTAACCACTAGGCTACCCTGCCGCCCCAGTTCTGCCCCCAAACTGACTTGCCTAGTTAAATAAAGGTTAAATAAAATAATAAACAACACTAATTAATCTATGTTATGGGAAACCACTAGAGAACAATAAGTGCATCGAGGATGTCGTCCCCACACTGACTGTACATACATACATACCCCAACCAGAAGCCATGGAATACAGGCAACATTCACACTGAGCTAAAGGGTAGAGCTGCCGCTTTCAAGGTGCGGGACTCTAACCCGGAAGCTTACAAGAAATCCTGCTATGCCCTCGGACGAACCATCAAACAGGCAAAGCGTCAATACAGGGCTAAGATTGAATCGTACTACACCGGCTCCGACACTCGTCTTATGTGGCAGGGCTTGCAAACTATAACAGACTACAAATGGAAACACAGCTGTGAGCTGCCCAGTGACACATGCCTACCAGATGAGCTAAATCGCTTATATGCTCACTTCGAGGCAAGCAACACCGAGGCATGCATGAGAGCATCAGCTGTTCCAGACGACTGTGTGATCACGCCTATCCAGACCAGTCACTCAGCCCTATCCAGACCATTCACCCAGTCCAGTCACTCAGCCCTATCCAGACCATTCACCCAGTCCAGTCACTCAGCCCTATCCAGACAAATCACCCAGTCCAGTCACTCAGCCCTATCCAGTCCATTCACCCAGTCCAGTCACTCAGCCCTATCCAGACCTTTCACCCAGTCCAGTCACTCAGCCCTATCCAGACCATTAACCCAGTCCAGTCACTCAGCCCTATCCAGACCATTCACCCAGTCCAATCACTCAGCCCTATCCAGACCAGTCACCTAGTCCAGTAACTCAGCCCTATCCAGACCAGTCACCCAGTCCAGTCACTCAGCCCTATCCAGACCATTCACTATGCCCTATCCTGACCATTCACACAGCCCAGTCACTCAGCCATATCCTGACCATTCAACCAGTCCAGTCACTCAGCCCTATCCAGACCATTCAACCAGTTCAGTCACTCAGCCCTATCCAGACCATTCACTCAGACCTATCCTGACCATTCAACCAGTCCAGTCACTCAGCCCTATCCAGACCATTTACTCAGCCCTATCCAGACCATTCACTCAGCTCTATCCAGACCATTCCCCCAGTCCAGTCACTCAGCCCTATCCAGACCATTCACCCAGTCCAGTCACTCAGTCCTATCCAGACCATTCACCCAGCCCTCTCCAGACCATTCACCCAGCCCTATCCAGACCATTCACCCAGTCCAGTCACTCAGCCCTATCCAGACCATTCACCCAGTCCAGTCACTCAGTCATATCCAGACCATTCACCCAGCCCTATCCAGACCATTCACCCAGCCCTACCCAGACCATTCACTCAGTCCAGTCACTCAGCCCTATCCAGACCATTCACCCAGTCCAGTCACTCAGCCCTATCCAGAACATTCACCCAGTCCTATCCAGACCATTCACACAGCCCAGTCACGCAGCCCTATCAAGACCATTCACCCAGCCCAGTCCCTCAGCCCTATCCAGACTATTCACCCAGTCCAGTCACTCAGCCCTATCCAGACCATTCACTCAGCCCTCTCCAGACCATTCACCCAGTCAAGTCACTCAGCCCTATCCAGACTATTCACCCAGTCCAATCACTCAGCCCTATCCAGACCAGTCACCTAGTCCAGTAACTCAGCCCTATCCAGACCATTCACACAGCCCAGTCACTCAGCCCTATCCAGACCATTCACACAGCCCAGTCACTCAGCCCTATCCTGACCATTCAACCAGTCCAGTCACTCAGCCCTATCCAGAGCATTCACACAGTCCAGTCACTCAGCCCTATCCAGACCATTCACCCAGTCAAGTCACTCTGCCCTATCCAGACCAGTCACCCAGTCCAGTCACTCAGCCCTATCCAGACCTTTCACCCAGTCCAGTCACTCAGCCCTATCCAGACCATTAACCCAGTCCAGTCACTCAGCCATATCCAGACCAGTCACTCAGCCCTATCAAAACCATTCACACAGTCCAGTCACTCAGACCTATCCAGACAAATCACCCAGTCCAGTCACTCAGCCCTATCAAAACCATTCACACAGTCCAGTCACTCAGCCCTATCCAGACCATTCACCCAGTCCAGTCACTCAGCCCTATCAAAACCATTCACACAGTCCAGTCACTCAGCCCTATCCAGACCATTCACCCAGACCAGTCACTCAGCCCTATCAAAACCATTCACCCAGTCCAGTCACTCAGCCCTATCCAGACCATTCACCCAGTCCAGTCACTCAGCCCTATCCAGAGCATTCACACAGTAAAGTCACTCAGCCCTATCCAGACCATTCACCCAGTCAAGTCACTCTGCCCTATCCAGACCAGTCACCCAGTCCAGTCACTCAGCCCTATCCAGACCAGTCACCTAGTCCAGTCACTCAGCCCTATCCAGACCATTCACCCAGTCCAATCACTCAGCCCTATCCAGACCAGTCACCTAGTCCAGTAACTCAGCCCTATCCAGACCATTCACCCAGTCAAGTCACTCAGCCCTATCCAGACTATTCACCCAGTCCAGTCACTCAGCCCTATCCAGACAAATCACCCAGTCCTGTCACTCAGCCCTATCAAAACCATTCACAGTCCAGTAACTCAGCCCTTTCCAGACCATTCAACCAGTTCAGTCACTCAGCCCTATCCAGACCATTCACTCAGACCTATCCTGACCATTCAACCAGTCCAGTCACTCAGCCCTATCCAGACCATTTACTCAGCCCTATCCAGACCATTCACTCAGCTCTATCCAGACCATTCCCCCAGTCCAGTCACTCAGCCCTATCCAGACCATTCACCCAGTCCAGTCACTCAGTCCTATCCAGACCATTCACCCAGCCCTCTCCAGACCATTCACCCAGCCCTATCCAGACCATTCACCCAGTCCAGTCACTCAGCCCTATCCAGACCATTCACCCAGTCCAGTCACTCAGTCATATCCAGACCATTCACCCAGCCCTATCCAGACCATTCACCCAGCCCTACCCAGACCATTCACTCAGTCCAGTCACTCAGCCCTATCCAGACCATTCACCCAGTCCAGTCACTCAGCCCTATCCAGAACATTCACCCAGTCCTATCCAGACCATTCACACAGCCCAGTCACGCAGCCCTATCAAGACCATTCACCCAGCCCAGTCCCTCAGCCCTATCCAGACTATTCACCCAGTCCAGTCACTCAGCCCTATCCAGACCATTCACTCAGCCCTCTCCAGACCATTCACCCAGTCAAGTCACTCAGCCCTATCCAGACTATTCACCCAGTCCAATCACTCAGCCCTATCCAGACCAGTCACCTAGTCCAGTAACTCAGCCCTATCCAGACCAGTCACCCAGTCCAGTAACTCAGCCCTATCCAGACCATTCACTATGCCCTATCCTGACCATTCACACAGCCCAGTCACTCAGCCCTATCCAGACCATTCACACAGCCCAGTCACTCAGCCCTATCCTGACCATTCAACCAGTCCAGTCACTCAGCCCTATCCAGAGCATTCACACAGTCCAGTCACTCAGCCCTATCCAGACCATTCACCCAGTCAAGTCACTCTGCCCTATCCAGACCAGTCACCCAGTCCAGTCACTCAGCCCTATCCAGACCTTTCACCCAGTCCAGTCACTCAGCCCTATCCAGACCATTAACCCAGTCCAGTCACTCAGCCATATCCAGACCAGTCACTCAGCCCTATCAAAACCATTCACACAGTCCAGTCACTCAGACCTATCCAGACAAATCACCCAGTCCAGTCACTCAGCCCTATCAAAACCATTCACACAGTCCAGTCACTCAGCCCTATCCAGACCATTCACCCAGTCCAGTCACTCAGCCCTATCAAAACCATTCACACAGTCCAGTCACTCAGCCCTATCCAGACCATTCACCCAGACCAGTCACTCAGCCCTATCAAAACCATTCACCCAGTCCAGTCACTCAGCCCTATCCAGACCATTCACCCAGTCCAGTCACTCAGCCCTATCCAGAGCATTCACACAGTAAAGTCACTCAGCCCTATCCAGACCATTCACCCAGTCAAGTCACTCTGCCCTATCCAGACCAGTCACCCAGTCCAGTCACTCAGCCCTATCCAGACCAGTCACCTAGTCCAGTCACTCAGCCCTATCCAGACCATTCACCCAGTCCAATCACTCAGCCCTATCCAGACCAGTCACCTAGTCCAGTAACTCAGCCCTATCCAGACCATTCACCCAGTCAAGTCACTCAGCCCTATCCAGACTATTCACCCAGTCCAGTCACTCAGCCCTATCCAGACAAATCACCCAGTCCTGTCACTCAGCCCTATCAAAACCATTCACAGTCCAGTAACTCAGCCCTATCCAGACCATTCAACCAGTCCAGTCACTCAGCCCTATCCAGACCATTCACTCAGCCCTATCCTGACCATTCAACCAGTCCAGTCACTCAGCCCTATCCAGACCATTCAACCAGTCCAGTCACTCAGCCCTATCCAGACCATTCACTCAGCCCTATCCTGACCATTCAACCAGTCCAGTCACTCAGCCCTATCCAGACCATTCACTCCACCCTACCCAGACCATTCACTCAGTCCAGTCACTCAGCCCTATCCAGACCATTCACCCAGTCCAGTCACTCAGTCCTATCCAGACCATTCACCCAGCCCTCTCCAGACCATTCACCCAACCCTATCCAGACCATTCACCCAGTCCAGTCACTCAGCCCTATCCAGACAATTCACCCAGCCCAGTCACTGAGCCCTATCCAGACCATTCACCCAGCCCAGTCACTCAGCCCTATCCAGACCATTCACCCAGTCCAGTCACTCAGCCCTATCCAGACCATTCACCCAGTCCAGTCACTCAGCCCTATCCAGACAAATCACCCAGTCCAGTCACTCAGCCCTATCAAAACCATTCACACAGTCCAGTCACTCAGCCCTATCCAGACCATTCACCCAGACCAGTCACTCAGCCCTATCAAAACCATTCACCCAGCCCAGTCACTCAGCCCTATCCAGACCATTCACCCAGTCCAGTCACTCAGCCCTATCCAGACCTTTCACCCAGTCCAGTCACTCAGCCCTATCCAGACCATTCACCCAGACCAATAACTCAGCCCTATCCAGACCAGTCACCTAGTCCAGTAACTCAGCCCTATCCAGACCAGTCACCCAGTCCAGTCACTCAGCCCTATCCAGACCAGTCACCTAGTCCAGTCACTCAGCCCTATCCAGACCATTCACCCAGTCAAGTCACTCTGCCCTATCCAGACCAGTCACCCAGTCCAGTCACTCAGCCCTATCCAGACCAGTCACCTAGTCCAGTCACTCAGCCCTATCCAGACCATTCACCCAGTCCAATCACTCAGCCCTATCCAGACCAGTCACCTAGTCCAGTAACTCAGCCCTATCCAGACCATTCACCCAGTCAAGTCACTCAGCCCTATCCAGACTATTCACGCAGTCCAGTCACTCAGCCCTATCCAGACAAATCACCCAGTCCTGTCACTCAGCCCTATCAAAACCATTCACAGTCCAGTAACTCAGCCCTTTCCAGACCAGTCACCCAGTCCAGTCACTCAGCCCTATCCAGACCATTCACTATGCCCTATCCTGACCATTCACACAGCCCACTCATTCAGCCCTATCCAGACCATTCACACAGCCCAGTCACTCAGCCCTATCCAGACCATTCAACCAGTCCAGTCACTCAGCCCTATCCAGACCATTCACTCAGCCCTATCCTGACCATTCAACCAGTCCAGTCACTCAGCCCTATCCAGACCATTCAACCAGTCCAGTCACTCAGCCCTATCCAGACCATTCACTCAGCCCTATCCTGACCATTCAACCAGTCCAGTCACTCAGCCCTATCCAGACCATTCACTCCACCCTACCCAGACCATTCACTCAGTCCAGTCACTCAGCCCTATCCAGACCATTCACCCAGTCCAGTCACTCAGTCCTATCCAGACCATTCACCCAGCCCTCTCCAGACCATTCACCCAACCCTATCCAGACCATTCACCCAGTCCAGTCACTCAGCCCTATCCAGACAATTCACCCAGCCCAGTCACTGAGCCCTATCCAGACCATTCACCCAGCCCAGTCACTCAGCCCTATCCAGACCATTCACCCAGTCCAGTCACTCAGCCCTATCCAGACCATTAACCCAGCCCAGAAACTCAGCCCTATCCAGACCATTCACCCAGTGCAGTCACTCAGCCCTATCCAGACCATTCACCCAGTCCAGTCACTCAGCCCTATGCAGACAAATCACCCAGTCCAGTCACTCAGCCCTATCAAAACCATTCACACAGTCCAGTCACTCAGCCCTATCCAGACCATTCACCCAGACCAGTCACTCAGCCCTATCAAAACCATTCACCCAGCCCAGTCACTCAGCCCTATCCAGACCATTCACCCAGTCCAGTCACTCAGCCCTATCCAGACCTTTCACCCAGTCCAGTCACTCAGCCCTATCCAGACCATTCACCCAGACCAATAACTCAGCCCTATCCAGACCAGTCACCCAGTCCTGTCACTCAGCCCTATCAAAACCATTCACAGTCCAGTAACTCAGCCCTATCCAGACCATTCAACCAGTCCAGTCACTCAGCCCTATCCAGACCATTCACTCAGCCCTATCCTGACCATTCAACCAGTCCAGTCACTCAGCCCTATCCAGACCATTCAACCAGTCCAGTCACTCAGCCCTATCCAGACCATTCACTCAGCCCTATCCTGACCATTCAACCAGTCCAGTCACTCAGCCCTATCCAGACCATTCACTCCACCCTACCCAGACCATTCACTCAGTCCAGTCACTCAGCCCTATCCAGACCATTCACCCAGTCCAGTCACTCAGTCCTATCCAGACCATTCACCCAGCCCTCTCCAGACCATTCACCCAACCCTATCCAGACCATTCACCCAGTCCAGTCACTCAGCCCTATCCAGACAATTCACCCAGCCCAGTCACTGAGCCCTATCCAGACCATTCACCCAGCCCAGTCACTCAGCCCTATCCAGACCATTCACCCAGTCCAGTCACTCAGCCCTATCCAGACCATTCACCCAGTCCAGTCACTCAGCCCTATCCAGACAAATCACCCAGTCCAGTCACTCAGCCCTATCAAAACCATTCACACAGTCCAGTCACTCAGCCCTATCCAGACCATTCACCCAGACCAGTCACTCAGCCCTATCAAAACCATTCACCCAGCCCAGTCACTCAGCCCTATCCAGACCATTCACCCAGTCCAGTCACTCAGCCCTATCCAGACCTTTCACCCAGTCCAGTCACTCAGCCCTATCCAGACCATTCACCCAGACCAATAACTCAGCCCTATCCAGACCAGTCACCTAGTCCAGTAACTCAGCCCTATCCAGACCAGTCACCCAGTCCAGTCACTCAGCCCTATCCAGACCAGTCACCTAGTCCAGTCACTCAGCCCTATCCAGACCATTCACCCAGTCAAGTCACTCTGCCCTATCCAGACCAGTCACCCAGTCCAGTCACTCAGCCCTATCCAGACCAGTCACCTAGTCCAGTCACTCAGCCCTATCCAGACCATTCACCCAGTCCAATCACTCAGCCCTATCCAGACCAGTCACCTAGTCCAGTAACTCAGCCCTATCCAGACCATTCACCCAGTCAAGTCACTCAGCCCTATCCAGACTATTCACCCAGTCCAGTCACTCAGCCCTATCCAGACAAATCACCCAGTCCTGTCACTCAGCCCTATCAAAACCATTCACAGTCCAGTAACTCAGCCCTTTCCAGACCAGTCACCCAGTCCAGTCACTCAGCCCTATCCAGACCATTCACTATGCCCTATCCTGACCATTCACACAGCCCACTCATTCAGCCCTATCCAGACCATTCACACAGCCCAGTCACTCAGCCCTATCCAGACCATTCAACCAGTCCAGTCACTCAGCCCTATCCAGACCATTCACTCAGCCCTATCCTGACCATTCAACCAGTCCAGTCACTCAGCCCTATCCAGACCATTCAACCAGTCCAGTCACTCAGCCCTATCCAGACCATTCACTCAGCCCTATCCTGACCATTCAACCAGTCCAGTCACTCAGCCCTATCCAGACCATTCACTCCACCCTACCCAGACCATTCACTCAGTCCAGTCACTCAGCCCTATCCAGACCATTCACCCAGTCCAGTCACTCAGTCCTATCCAGACCATTCACCCAGCCCTCTCCAGACCATTCACCCAACCCTATCCAGACCATTCACCCAGTCCAGTCACTCAGCCCTATCCAGACAATTCACCCAGCCCAGTCACTGAGCCCTATCCAGACCATTCACCCAGCCCAGTCACTCAGCCCTATCCAGACCATTCACCCAGTCCAGTCACTCAGCCCTATCCAGACCATTAACCCAGCCCAGAAACTCAGCCCTATCCAGACCATTCACCCAGTGCAGTCACTCAGCCCTATCCAGACCATTCACCCAGTCCAGTCACTCAGCCCTATCCAGACAAATCACCCAGTCCAGTCACTCAGCCCTATCAAAACCATTCACACAGTCCAGTCACTCAGCCCTATCCAGACCATTCACCCAGACCAGTCACTCAGCCCTATCAAAACCATTCACCCAGCCCAGTCACTCAGCCCTATCCAGACCATTCACCCAGTCCAGTCACTCAGCCCTATCCAGACCTTTCACCCAGTCCAGTCACTCAGCCCTATCCAGACCATTCACCCAGACCAATAACTCAGCCCTATCCAGACCAGTCACCTAGTCCAGTAACTCAGCCCTATCCAGACCAGTCACCCAGTCCAGTCACTCAGCCCTATCCAGACCATTCACTATGCCCAGTCACTCAGCCCTATCCTGACCATTCCCCCAGTCAAGTCACTCAGCCCTATCCAGACCATTCACCCAGTCCAGTCACTCAGTCCTATCCAGACCATTCAACCAATCCAGTCACTCAGCCCTATCCAGACCATTCACTCAGCCCTATCCTGACCATTCAACCAGTCCAGTCACTCAGCCCTATCCAGACAATTCACTCAGCCCTATCCTGACCATTCAACCAGTCCAGTCACTCAGCCCTATCCAGACCATTCACTCAGCCCTATCCTGACCATTCAACCAGTCCATTCACTCA
Source organism: Oncorhynchus kisutch (assembly GCF_002021735.2). Classification (NCBI taxonomy): domain Eukaryota; kingdom Metazoa; phylum Chordata; class Actinopteri; order Salmoniformes; family Salmonidae; genus Oncorhynchus; species Oncorhynchus kisutch. Next base: position 67,862,331 of record NC_034192.2, read on the forward strand.
GCCCTATCAAAACCATTCACACAGTCCAGTCACTCAGACCTATCCAGACAAATCTCCCAGTCCAGTCACTCAGCCCTATAAAAACCATTCACACAGTCCAGTCACTCAGCCCTATCCAGACCATTCACCCAGTCCAGTCACTCAGACATATCCAGACCATTCACCCAGACCAGTCACTCAGCCCTATCCTGACCATTCAACCAGTCCAGTCACTCAGCCCTATCCTGACCATTCAACCAGTCCAGTCACTCAGCCCTATCCAGACCATTCAACCAGTCCAGTCACTCAGCCCTATCCAGACCATTCACTCAGCCCTATCCTGACCATTCAACCAGTCCAGTCACTCAGCCATATCAAAACCATTCACACAGTCAAGTCACTCAGACCTATCCAGACAAATCACCCAGTCCAGTCACTCAGCCCTATCAAAACCATTCACACAGTCCAGTAACTCAGCCCTATCCAGACCATTCACCCAGTCCAGTAACTCAGCCCTTTCCAGACCAGTCACCCAGTCCAGTCACTCAGCCCTATCCAGACCATTCACTATGCACTATCCTGACCATTCAACCAGTCCAGTCATTCAGCCCTATCCAGACCATTCACACAGCCCAGTCACCCAGCCCTTTCCAGACCATTCAACCAGTCCAGTCACTCAGCCCTATCCAGACCATTCACTCAGCCCTATCCTGACCATTCAACCAGTCCAGTCACTCAGCCCTATCCAGACCATTCAACCAGTCCAGTCACTCAGCCCTATCCAGACCATTCACTCAGCCCTATCCTGACCATTCAACCAGTCCAGTCACTCAGCCCTATCCACGCCATTCACTCCTCCCTAACCAGACCATTCACTCAGTCCAGTCACTCAGCCCTATCCAGACCATTCACCCAGTCCAGTCACTCAGTCCAGTCCAGACCATTCACCCAGCCCTCTCCAGACCATTCACCCAGCCCTATCCAGACCATTCACCCAGTCCAGTCACTCAGCCCTATCCAGACCATTCACCCAGCCCAGTCACTGAGCCCTATCCAGACCATTCACCCAGCCCAGTCACTCAGCCCTATCCAGACCATTCACCCAGTCCAGTCACTCAGCCCTATCCAGACCATTCACCCAGCCCAGTCACTCAGCCCTATCCAGATCATTCACACAGTCCAGTTACTCAGCCCTATCCAGTCCATTCACCCAGTCCAGTAACTCAGCCCTATCCAGACCATTCACCCAGTCCAGTAACTCATCCCTTTCCAGACCAGTCACCCAGTCCAGTCACTCAGCCCTATCCAGACCATTGACTATGCCCTATCCTGACCATTCACACAGCCCACTCATTCAGCCCTATCCAGACCATTCACACAGCCCAGTCACTCAGCCCTATCCTGACCATTCAACCAGTCCAGTCACTCAGCCCTATCCAGACCATTCAACCAGTCCAGTCACTCAGCCCTATCCAGACCATTCACTCAGCCCTATCCTGACCATTCAACCAGTCCAGTCACTCAGCCCTATCAAAACCATTCACACAGTCCAGTCACTCAGACCTATCCAGACAAATCACCCAGTCCAGTCACTCAGCCCTATCAAAACCATTCACACAGTCCAGTCACTCAGCCCTATCCAGACCATTCACCCAGTCCAGTCACTCAGCCCTATCAAAACCATTCACACAGTCCAGTCACTCAGCCCTATCCAGACCATTCACCCAGACCAGTCACTCAGCCCTATCAAAACCATTCACCCAGTCCAGTCACTCAGCCCTATCCAGACCATTCACCCAGTCCAGTCACTCAGCCCTATCCAGACCATTCACCCAGTCCAGTCACTCAGCCCTATCCAGACCATTCACCCAGTCCAGTCACTCAGCCCTATCCAGACCATTCACCCAGTCCAGTCACTCAGCCCTATCCAGACAAATCACCCAGTCCAGTCACTCAGCCCTATCCAGTCCATTCACCCAGTCCAGTAACTCAGCCCTATCCAGACCATTCACCCAGTCCAGTAACTCAGCCCTTTCCAGACCAGTCACCCAGTCCAGTCACTCAGCCCTATCCAGACCATTCACTATGCCCTATCCTGACCATTCACACAGCCCACTCATTCAGCCCTATCCAGACCATTCACACAGCCCAGTCACTCAGCCCTATCCTGACCATTCAACCAGTCCAGTCACTCAGCCCTATCCAGACCATTCAACCAGTCCAGTCACTCAGCCCTATCCAGACCATTCACTATGCCCTATCCTGACCATTCACACAGCCCAGTCACTCAGCCCTATCCTGACCATTCCCCCAGTCAAGTCACTCAGCCCTATCCAGACCATTCACCCAGTCCAGTCACTCAGTCCTATCCAGACCATTCAACCAGTCCAGTCACTCAGCCCTATCCAGACCATTCACTCAGCCCTATCCTGACCATTCAACCAGTCCAGTCACTCAGCTCTATCCAGACCATTCACTCAGCCCTATCCTGAACATTCAACCAGTCCAGTCACTCAGCCCTATCCAGACCATTCACCCAGTCCAGTCACTCAGTCCTATCCAGACCATTCAACCAGTCCAGTCACTCAGCCCTATCCAGACCATTCACTCAGCCCTATCCTGACCATTCAACCAGTCCAGTCACTCAGCCCTATCCAGACCATTCACTCAGCCCTATCCTGACCATTCAACCAGTCCATTCACTCAGCCCTATCAAAACCATTCACACAGTCCAGTCACTCAGACCTATCCAGACAAATCTCCCAGTCCAGTCACTCAGCCCTATCAAAACCATTCACACAGTCCAGTCACTCAGACATATCCAGACCATTCACCCAGACCAGTCACTCAGCCCTATCCTGACCATTCAACCAGTCCAGTCACTCAGCCATATCCTGACCATTCAACCAGTCCAGTCACTCAGCCCTATCCAGACCATTCAACCAGTCCAGTCACTCAGCCCTATCCAGACCATTCACTCAGCCCTATCCTGACCATTCAACCAGTCCAGTCACTCAGCCATATCAAAACCATTCACACAGTCAAGTCACTCAGACCTATCCAGACAAATCACCCAGTCCAGTCACTCAGCCCTATCAAAACCATTCACACAGTCCAGTAACTCAGCCCTATCCAGACCATTCACCCAGTCCAGTAACTCAGCCCTTTCCAGACCAGTCACCCAGTCCAGTCACTCGGCACTATCCAGACCATTCACTATGCCCTATCCTGACCATTCAACCAGTCCAGTCATTCAGCCCTATCCAGACCATTCACACAGCCCAGTCACTCAGCCCTATCCAGACCATTCAACCAGTCCAGTCACTCAGCCCTATCCAGACCATTCACTCAGCCCTATCCTGACCATTCAACCAGTCCAGTCACTCAGCCCTATCCAGACCATTCAACCAGTCCAGTCACTCAGCCCTATCCAGACCATTCACTCAGCCCTATCCTGACCATTCAACCAGTCCAGTCACTCAGCCCTATCCACACCATTCACTCCTCCCTAACCAGACCATTCACTCAGTCCAGTCACTCAGCCCTATCCAGACCATTCACCCAGTCCAGTCACTCAGTCCAGTCCAGACCATTCACCCAGCCCTCTCCAGACCATTCACCCAGCCCTATCCAGACCATTCACCCAGTCCAGTCACTCAGCCCTATCCAGACCATTCACCCAGTCATGTCACTCAGCCCTATCCAGACCATTCACCCAGTCCAGTCACTCAGCCCTATCCAGACCAATCACCCAGTCCAGTCACTCAGCCCTATCAAAGCCATTCACACAGTCCAGTCACTCAGCCCTATCCAAGACCATTCACCCAGTCCAGTCACTCAGCCCTATCAAAACCATTCACACAGTCCAGTCACTCAGCCCTATCCAGCCCATTCACCCAGACCAGTCACTCAGCCCTATCAAAGCCATTCACACAGTCCAGTCACTGAGCCCTATCCAGACCATTCACCCGGTTCAGACACTCAGCCCTATCCAGACCATTCACCCAGTCATGTCACTCAGCCCTATCCAGACCATTCACCCAGTCCAGTCACTCAGCCCTATCCAGACCAATCACCCAGTCCAGTAACTCAGCCCAATCAAAGCCATTCACACAGTCCAGTCACTGAGCCCTATCCAGACCATTCACCCGGTTCAGACACTCAGCCCTATCCAGACCATTCACCCAGTCTAGTCACTCAGCCCTATCCAGACTATTCACCCAGCCCAGTCACTCAGCCCTATCCAGACCATTCACCCAGTCCAGTCACTCAGCCCTATCCAGACCATTCACCCAGCCCAGTCACTCAGCCCTATCCAGCCAATTCACCCAGCCCAGTCACTCAGCCCTATCCAGAGCATTCACACAGTCCAGTCACTCAGCCCTATCCAGACCATTCACACAGCCCAGTCACTCAGCCCTATCCAGACCATTCACCCAGTCCAGTCACTCAGCCCTATCCAGTCCAGTTACTCAGCCCTATCCAGACGCTTCACCCAGTCCAGTCACTCAGCCCTATCCAGTCCAGTCACTGAGCCCTATCCAGACCATTCACCCGGTTCAGACACTCAGCCCTATCCAGACCATTCACCCAGTCCAGTCACTCAGCCCTATCCAGACTATTCACCCAGCCCAGTCACTCAGCCTTATCCAGACCATTAACCCAGTCCAGTCACTCAGCCCTATCCAGACCATTCACCCAGCCCAGTCACTCAGCCCTATCCAGACCATTCACCCAGTCCAGTCACTCAGCCCTATCCAGACCAATCACCCAGTCCAGTCACTCAGCCCTATCAAAGCCATTCACCCAGTCCAGTCACTCAGCCCTATCCAGTCCAGTTACTCAGCCCTATCCAGACGCTTCACCCAGTCCAGTCACTCAGCCCTGTCCAGACCATTCACCCAGCCCAGTCACTCAGCCCTATCCAGACCATTCACCCAGTCATGTCACTCAGCCCTATCCAGACCATTCACCCAGTCCAGTCACTCAGCCCTATCCAGACCATTCACCCAGTCCAGTCACTCAGCCCTATCCAGACCAATCACCCAGTCCAGTCACTCAGCCCTATCAAAGCCATTCACACAGTCCAGTCACTGAGCCCTATCCAGACCATTCACCCGGTTCAGACACTCAGCCCTATCCAGATCATTCACCCAGTCTAGTCACTCAGCCCTATCCAGACTATTCACCCAGCCCAGTCACTCAGCCCTATCCAGACCATTCACCCAGTCCAGTCACTCAGCCCTATCCAGACCATTCACCCAGCCAGTCACTCAGCCCTATCCAGACCATTCACCCAGCCCAGTCACTCAGCCCTATCCAGAGCATTCACACAGTCCAGTCACTCAGCCCTATCCAGACCATTCACACAGTCCAGTCACTCAGCCCTATCCAGACCATTCACCCAGTCCAGTCACTCAGCCCTATCCAGACGCTTCACCCAGTCCAGTCACTCAGCCCTATCCAGTCCAGTCACTGAGCCCTATCCAGACCATTCACCCGGTTCAGACACTCAGCCCTATCCAGACCATTCACCCAGTCCAGTCACTCAGCCCTATCCAGACTATTCACCCAGCCCAGTCACTCAGCCTTATCCAGACCATTCACCCAGTCCAGTCACTCAGCCCTATCCAGACCATTCACCCAGCCCAGTCACTCAGCCCTATCCAGACCATTCACCCAGTCCAGTCACTCAGCCCTATCCAGTCCAGTTACTCAGCCCTATCCAGACGCTTCACCCAGTCCAGTCACTCAGCCCTATCCAGTCCAGTCACTGAGCCCTATCCAGACCATTCACCCAGCCCAGTCACTCATCCCTATCCAGACCATTCACCCGGTTCAGACACTCAGCCCTATCCAGACCATTCACCCAGTCCAGTCACTCAGCCCTATCCAGACTATTCACCCAGCCCAGTCACTCAGCCTTATCCAGACCATTCACCCAGTCCAGTCACTCAGCCCTATCCAGACCATTCACCCAGCCCAGTCACTCAGCCCTATCCAGACCATTCACCCAGTCCAGTCACTCAGCCCTATCCAGACCAATCACCCAGTCCAGTCACTCAGCCCTATCAAAGCCATTCACACAGTCCAGTCACTCAGCCCTATCCAGACCATTCACCCGGTTCAGACACTCAGCCCTATCCAGACCATTCACCCAGTCTAGTCACTCAGCCCTATCCAGACTATTCACCCAGCCCAGTCACTCAGCCCTATCCAGACCATTCACCCAGTCCAGTCACTCAGCCCTATCCAGACCATTCACCCAGTCCAGTCACTCAGCCCTATCCAGACAAATCACCCAGTCCAGTCACTCAGCCCTATCCAGTCCATTCACCCAGTCCAGTAACTCAGCCCTATCCAGACCATTCACCCAGTCCAGTAACTCAGCCCTTTCCAGACCAGTCACCCAGTCCAGTCACTCAGCCCTATCCAGACCATTCACTATGCCCTATCCTGACCATTCACACAGCCCACTCATTCAGCCCTATCCAGACCATTCACACAGCCCAGTCACTCAGCCCTATCCTGACCATTCAACCAGTCCAGTCACTCAGCCCTATCCAGACCATTCAACCAGTCCAGTCACTCAGCCCTATCCAGACCATTCACTATGCCCTATCCTGACCATTCACACAGCCCAGTCACTCAGCCCTATCCTGACCATTCCCCCAGTCAAGTCACTCAGCCCTATCCAGACCATTCACCCAGTCCAGTCACTCAGTCCTATCCAGACCATTCAACCAGTCCAGTCACTCAGCCCTATCCAGACCATTCACTCAGCCCTATCCTGACCATTCAACCAGTCCAGTCACTCAGCTCTATCCAGACCATTCACTCAGCCCTATCCTGAACATTCAACCAGTCCAGTCACTCAGCCCTATCCAGACCATTCACCCAGTCCAGTCACTCAGTCCTATCCAGACCATTCAACCAGTCCAGTCACTCAGCCCTATCCAGACCATTCACTCAGCCCTATCCTGACCATTCAACCAGTCCAGTCACTCAGCCCTATCCAGACCATTCACTCAGCCCTATCCTGACCATTCAACCAGTCCATTCACTCAGCCCTATCAAAACCATTCACACAGTCCAGTCACTCAGACCTATCCAGACAAATCTCCCAGTCCAGTCACTCAGCCCTATCAAAACCATTCACACAGTCCAGTCACTCAGACATATCCAGACCATTCACCCAGACCAGTCACTCAGCCCTATCCTGACCATTCAACCAGTCCAGTCACTCAGCCATATCCTGACCATTCAACCAGTCCAGTCACTCAGCCCTATCCAGACCATTCAACCAGTCCAGTCACTCAGCCCTATCCAGACCATTCACTCAGCCCTATCCTGACCATTCAACCAGTCCAGTCACTCAGCCATATCAAAACCATTCACACAGTCAAGTCACTCAGACCTATCCAGACAAATCACCCAGTCCAGTCACTCAGCCCTATCAAAACCATTCACACAGTCCAGTAACTCAGCCCTATCCAGACCATTCACCCAGTCCAGTAACTCAGCCCTTTCCAGACCAGTCACCCAGTCCAGTCACTCGGCCCTATCCAGACCATTCACTATGCCCTATCCTGACCATTCAACCAGTCCAGTCATTCAGCCCTATCCAGACCATTCACACAGCCCAGTCACTCAGCCCTATCCAGACCATTCAACCAGTCCAGTCACTCAGCCCTATCCAGACCATTCACTCAGCCCTATCCTGACCATTCAACCAGTCCAGTCACTCAGCCCTATCCAGACCATTCAACCAGTCCAGTCACTCAGCCCTATCCAGACCATTCACTCAGCCCTATCCTGACCATTCAACCAGTCCAGTCACTCAGCCCTATCCACACCATTCACTCCTCCCTAACCAGACCATTCACTCAGTCCAGTCACTCAGCCCTATCCAGACCATTCACCCAGTCCAGTCACTCAGTCCAGTCCAGACCATTCACCCAGCCCTCTCCAGACCATTCACCCAGCCCTATCCAGACCATTCACCCAGTCCAGTCACTCAGCCCTATCCAGACCATTCACCCAGTCATGTCACTCAGCCCTATCCAGACCATTCACCCAGTCCAGTCACTCAGCCCTATCCAGACCAATCACCCAGTCCAGTCACTCAGCCCTATCAAAGCCATTCACACTGTCCAGTCACTCAGCCCTATCCAAGACCATTCACCCAGTCCAGTCACTCAGCCCTATCAAAACCATTCACACAGTCCAGTCACTCAGCCCTATCCAGCCCATTCACCCAGACCAGTCACTCAGCCCTATCAAAGCCATTCACACAGTCCAGTCACTGAGCCCTATCCAGACCATTCACCCGGTTCAGACACTCAGCCCTATCCAGACCATTCACCCAGTCATGTCACTCAGCCCTATCCAGACCATTCACCCAGTCCAGTCACTCAGCCCTATCCAGACCAATCACCCAGTCCAGTAACTCAGCCCAATCAAAGCCATTCACACAGTCCAGTCACTGAGCCCTATCCAGACCATTCACCCGGTTCAGACACTCAGCCCTATCCAGACCATTCACCCAGTCTAGTCACTCAGCCCTATCCAGACTATTCACCCAGCCCAGTCACTCAGCCCTATCCAGACCATTCACCCAGTCCAGTCACTCAGCCCTATCCAGACCATTCACCCAGCCCAGTCACTCAGCCCTATCCAGAGCATTCACACAGTCCAGTCACTCAGCCCTATCCAGACCATTCACACAGTCCAGTCACTCAGCCCTATCCAGACCATTCACCCAGTCCAGTCACTCAGCCCTATCCAGTCCAGTTACTCAGCCCTATCCAGACGCTTCACCCAGTCCAGTCACTCAGCCCTATCCAGTCCAGTCACTGAGCCCTATCCAGACCATTCACCCGGTTCAGACACTCAGCCCTATCCAGACCATTCACCCAGTCCAGTCACTCAGCCCTATCCAGACTATTCACCCAGCCCAGTCACTCAGCCTTATCCAGACCATTAACCCAGTCCAGTCACTCAGCCCTATCCAGACCATTCACCCAGCCCAGTCACTCAGCCCTATCCAGACCATTCACCCAGTCCAGTCACTCAGCCCTATCCAGACCAATCACCCAGTCCAGTCACTCAGCCCTATCAAAGCCATTCACCCAGTCCAGTCACTCAGCCCTATCCAGTCCAGTTACTCAGCCCTATCCAGACGCTTCACCCAGTCCAGTCACTCAGCCCTGTCCAGACCATTCACCCCAGCCCAGTTACTCAGCCCTATCCAGACCATTCACCCAGTCATGTCACTCAGCCCTATCCAGACCATTCACCCAGTCCAGTCACTCAGCCCTATCCAGACCATTCACCCAGTCCAGTCACTCAGCCCTATCCAGACCAATCACCCAGTCCAGTCACTCAGCCCTATCAAAGCCATTCACACAGTCCAGTCACTGAGCCCTATCCAGACCATTCACCCGGTTCAGACACTCAGCCCTATCCAGATCATTCACCCAGTCTAGTCACTCAGCCCTATCCAGACTATTCACCCAGCCCAGTCACTCAGCCCTATCCAGACCATTCACCCAGTCCAGTCACTCAGCCCTATCCAGACCATTCACCCAGCCCAGTCACTCAGCCCTATCCAGACCATTCACCCAGCCCAGTCACTCAGCCCTATCCAGAGCATTCACACAGTCCAGTCACTCAGCCCTATCTAGACCATTCACACAGTCCAGTCACTCAGCCCTATCCAGACCATTCACCCAGTCCAGTCACTCAGCCCTATCCAGACGCTTCACCCAGTCCAGTCACTCAGCCCTATCCAGTCCAGTCACTGAGCCCTATCCAGACCATTCACCCGGTTCAGACACTCAGCCCTATCCAGACCATTCACCCAGTCCAGTCACTCAGCCCTATCCAGACTATTCACCCAGCCCAGTCACTCAGCCCTATCCAGACAAATCACCCAGTCCAGTCACTCAGCCCTATCCAGTCCATTCACCCAGTCCAGTAACTCAGCCCTATCCAGACCATTCACCCAGTCCAGTAACTCAGCCCTTTCCAGACCAGTCACCCAGTCCAGTCACTCAGCCCTATCCAGACCATTCACTATGCCCTATCCTGACCATTCACACAGCCCACTCATTCAGCCCTATCCAGACCATTCACACAGCCCAGTCACTCAGCCCTATCCTGACCATTCAACCAGTCCAGTCACTCAGCCCTATCCAGACCATTCAACCAGTCCAGTCACTCAGCCCTATCCAGACCATTCACTATGCCCTATCCTGACCATTCACACAGCCCAGTCACTCAGCCCTATCCTGACCATTCCCCCAGTCAAGTCACTCAGCCCTATCCAGACCATTCACCCAGTCCAGTCACTCAGTCCTATCCAGACCATTCAACCAGTCCAGTCACTCAGCCCTATCCAGACCATTCACTCAGCCCTATCCTGACCATTCAACCAGTCCAGTCACTCAGCTCTATCCAGACCATTCACTCAGCCCTATCCTGAACATTCAACCAGTCCAGTCACTCAGCCCTATCCAGACCATTCACCCAGTCCAGTCACTCAGTCCTATCCAGACCATTCAACCAGTCCAGTCACTCAGCCCTATCCAGACCATTCACTCAGCCCTATCCTGACCATTCAACCAGTCCAGTCACTCAGCCCTATCCAGACCATTCACTCAGCCCTATCCTGACCATTCAACCAGTCCATTCACTCAGCCCTATCAAAACCATTCACACAGTCCAGTCACTCAGACCTATCCAGACAAATCTCCCAGTCCAGTCACTCAGCCCTATCAAAACCATTCACACAGTCCAGTCACTCAGACATATCCAGACCATTCACCCAGACCAGTCACTCAGCCCTATCCTGACCATTCAACCAGTCCAGTCACTCAGCCATATCCTGACCATTCAACCAGTCCAGTCACTCAGCCCTATCCAGACCATTCAACCAGTCCAGTCACTCAGCCCTATCCAGACCATTCACTCAGCCCTATCCTGACCATTCAACCAGTCCAGTCACTCAGCCATATCAAAACCATTCACACAGTCAAGTCACTCAGACCTATCCAGACAAATCACCCAGTCCAGTCACTCAGCCCTATCAAAACCATTCACACAGTCCAGTAACTCAGCCCTATCCAGACCATTCACCCAGTCCAGTAACTCAGCCCTTTCCAGACCAGTCACCCAGTCCAGTCACTCGGCCCTATCCAGACCATTCACTATGCCCTATCCTGACCATTCAACCAGTCCAGTCATTCAGCCCTATCCAGACCATTCACACAGCCCAGTCACTCAGCACCTATCCAGACCATTCAACCAGTCCAGTCACTCAGCCCTATCCAGACCATTCACTCAGCCCTATCCTGACCATTCAACCAGTCCAGTCACTCAGCCCTATCCAGACCATTCAACCAGTCCAGTCACTCAGCCCTATCCAGACCATTCACTCAGCCCTATCCTGACCATTCAACCAGTCCAGTCACTCAGCCCTATCCACACCATTCACTCCTCCCTAACCAGACCATTCACTCAGTCCAGTCACTCAGCCCTATCCAGACCATTCACCCAGTCCAGTCACTCAGTCCAGTCCAGACCATTCACCCAGCCCTCTCCAGACCATTCACCCAGCCCTATCCAGACCATTCACCCAGTCCAGTCCACTCAGCCCTATCCAGACCATTCACCCAGTCTGTCACTCTCAGCCCTATCCAGACCATTCCCCAGTCCAGTCACTCAGCCCTATCCAGACCAATCACCCAGTCCAGTCACTCAGCCCCTATCAAAGCCATTCACACTGTCCGCTCACTCAGCCCTATCCAAGACCATTCACCCAGTCCAGTCACTCAGCCCTATCAAAACCATTCACACAGTCCAGTCACTCAGCCCTATCCAGCCCATTCCACCCAAGACCAGTCACTCAGCCCTATCAAAGCCATTTCACACAGTCCAGTCACTGAGCCCTATCCAGACCATTCACCCGGTTCAGCGACACTCAGCCCTATCCAGACCCATTCACCCAGTCCATGTCACTCAGCCTATCCAGACCATTCACCCAGTCCAGTCACTCAGCCCTATCCAGACCAATCACCCAGTCCAGTAACTCAGCCCAATCAAAGCCATTCACACAGTCCAGTCACTGAGCCCTATCCAGACCATTCACCCGGTTCCAGACACTCAGCCCTATCCAGACATTCACCCAGTCTAGTCACTCAGCCCTATCCAGACTATTCACCCAGCCCAGTCACTCAGCCCTATCCAGACCATTCACCCAGTCCAGTCACTCAGCCCTATCCAGACCATTCACCCAGCCCAGTCACTCAGCCCTATCCAGAGCATTCACACAGTCCAGTCACTCAGCCCTATCCAGACCATTCACACAGTCCAGTCACTCAGCCCCTATCCAGACCATTCACCCCGTCCAGTCACTCAGCCCTATCCAGTCCAGTTACTCAGCCCTATCCATGACGCCATTACTCACCCAGTCCAGTCCTACTCAGCCCTATCCAGTTCCAGTCACTGAGCCCTATCCAGACCATTCACCCGGTTCAGACACTCAGCCCTATCCAGACCATTCATCCCAGTCCAGTCACTCAGCCCTATCCAGACTATTCACCCAGCCCAGTCACTCAGGCCTTATCCAGACATTAACCCCAGTCCAGTCACTCAGCCCTATCCAGACCATTCACCCAGCCCAGTCACTCAGCCCTATCCAGACCATTCACCCAGTCCAGTCACTCAGCCCTATCCAGACCATTCACCCAGTCCAGTCACTCAGCCCTATCAAAGCCATTCACCCAGTCCAGTCACTCAGCCCTATCCAGTCCAGTCACTCAGCCCTATCCAGACCCATTCACCCAGTCCAGTCACTCAGCCCTATCCAGACCATTCACCCAGCCCAGTCACTCAGCCCTATCCAGACCATTCACCCAGTCAGTCACTCAGCCCTATCCAGACCATTCACCCAGTCCAGTCACTCAGCCCTATCCAGACCATTCACCCAGTCCAGTCACTCAGCCCTATCCAGACCAATCACCCAGTCCAGTCACTCAGCCCTATCAAGCCATTCACACAGTCCAGTCACTCAGCCCTATATCCATTCACCATTCACCCGGTTCAGACACTCAGCCCTATCCAGACCATTCACCCAGTCTAGTCACTCAGCCCTATCCAGACCATTCACCCAGCCCAGTCACTCAGCCCTATCCAGACCATTCACCCAGTCCAGTCACTCAGCCCTATCCAGACCATTCACCCAGCCCAGTCACTCAGCCCTATCCAGACCATTCACCCAGCCCAGTCACTCAGCCCTATCCAGACCATTCACACAGTCCAGTCACTCAGCCCTATCCAGACCATTCACCCAGTCCAGTCACTCAGCCCTATCCAGACCATTCACCCAGTCCAGTCACTCAGCCCTATATCCAGACCATTCACCCAGTCCAGTCACTCAGCCCTATCCAGTCCAGTCACTCAGCCCTATCCAGACCATTCACCCAGTTCAGTCACTCAGCCCTATCCAGACCATTCACCCAGTCCAGTCACTCAGCCCTATCCAGACCATTCACCCAGCCCAGTCACTCAGCCCTATCCAGACCATTCACCCAGTCCAGTCACTCAGCCCTATCCAGACCATTCACCCAGCCCAGTCACTCAGCCCTATCCAGACCATTCACCCAGTCCAGTCACTCAGCCCTATCCAGACCATTCACTCAGCCCTATCCAGACCATTCACCCAGTCCAGTCACTCAGCCCTATCCAGTCCAGTCACTCAGCCCTATCCAGACCATTCACCCAGTCCAGTCACTCAGCCCTATCCAGACCATTCACCCAGTCCAGTCACTCAGCCCTATCCAGACCATTCACCCAGTCCAGTCACTCAGCCCTATCCAGACCATTCACCCAGTCCAGTCACTCAGCCCTATCCAGACCATTCACCCAGTCCAGTCACTCAGCCCTATCCAGACCATTCACCCAGTCCAGTCACTCAGCCCTATCCAGACCATTCACCCAGTCCAGTCACTCAGCCCTATCCAGACCATTCACCCAGTCCAGTCACTCAGCCCTATCCAGACCATTCACCCAGTCCAGTCACTCAGCCCTATCCAGACCATTCACCCAGTCCAGTCACTCAGCCCTATCCAGACCATTCACCCAGTCCAGTCACTCAGCCCTATCCAGACCATTCACCCAGTCCAGTCACTCAGCCCTATCCAGACCATTCACCCAGTCCAGTCACTCAGCCCTATCCAGACCATTCACCCAGTCCAGTCACTCAGCCCTATCAAAGCCATTCACCCAGTCCAGTCACTCAGCCCTATCCAGACCATTCACCCAGTCCAGTCACTCAGCCCTATCCAGACCATTCACCCAGCCCAGTCACTCAGCCCTATCCAGACCATTCACCCAGCCGCGTCGGCCACAGTCACTCAGCCCTATCAGCCAATTCACCCAGCCCAGTCACTCAGCCCCTATCCAGAGCATTCACACAGTCCAGTCACTCAGCCCTATCCAGGACCATTCAAACAGTCCAGTCACTCAGCCCTATCCAGACATTCACCCAGTCAGTCACTCAGCCCTATCCAGTCCAGTTACTCAGCCCTATCCAGACGCTTCACCCAGTCCAGTCACTCAGCCCTATCCAGTCCAGTCACTGAGCCCTATCCAGACCATTCACCCGTCAGACACTCAGCCCTATCCAGGACCATTCACCCAGTCCAGTCACTCAGCCCTATCCAGACTATTCACCCAGCCCAGTCACTCAGCCTTATCCAGACCATTAACGCAGTCCAGTCACTCAGCCCTATCCAGACCATTCACCCAGCCCAGCACTCAGCCCTATCCAGACCATTCACCCCAGTCCAGTCACTCAGCCCTATCCAGACCAATCACCCAGTCCAGTCACTCAAGCCCTATCAAAGCCATTCACCCAGTCCAGTCACTCAGCCCTATCGAGTCCAGTTTACTCAGCCCTATCCAGACGCTTCACCCAGTCCAGTCACTCAGCCCTGTCCAGACCATTCACCAGCCCAGTCACTCAGCCCTATCCAGACCATTCACCCAGTCAGTCACTCAGCCCTATCCAGACCATTCACCCAGTCCAGTCACTCAGCCCTATCCAGACCAATCACCCAGTCCAGTCACTCAGCCCTATCCAGGACCATTCACCCAGTCCAGTCCACTCAGCCCTATCCAGACCAATCACCCAGTCCAGTCACTCAGCCCTATCAAAGCCATTCCACACAGTCCAGTCACTGAGCCCTATCCAGACCAGTCACCCGGTTCAGACACTCAGGCCCTATCCAGGACCATTCACCCAGTCTAGTCACTCAGCCCTATCCAGACTATTCACCCAGCCCAGTCACTCAGCCCTATCCAGACCATTCACCAGTCCAAGTCACTCAGCCCTATCCAGACCATTCACCCAGCCCAGTCACTCAGCCCTATCCAGACCATTCACCCAGCCCAGTCACTCAGCCCTATCCAGACCATTCACCCAGGTCCAGTCACTCAGCCCTATCCAGACCATTCACCCAGCCCAGTCACTCAGCCCTATCCAGACCATTCACCCAGTCATGTCAACTCAGCCCTTATCCAGAGCATCACACAGTCCAGTCACTGAGCCCTATCCAGACCATTCACACAGTCCAGTCACTCAGCCCTATCCAGACCATTCACCCAGTCCAGTCACTCAGCCCTATCCAGAACATCCACCCAGCCCAGTCACTCAGCCCCTTCCAGACCATCACCAGCCCAGTCACTCAGCCCTATTCAGACCATTCACCCAGTCCAGTCACTCAGCCCTACCCAGACCATTTCACCCAGCCCAGTCACTCAGCCCTATCCAGACCATTCACCCAGTCATGTCACTCTGCCCTATCCAGACCATTCACCCAGTCCAGTCACTCAGCCCTATCCAGACCAATCACCCAGTCAGTAACTCAGCCCTATCAAAGCCATTCACACAGGTCCAGTCACTGAGCCCTTCCAGACCATTCACCCGGTTCAGACACTCAGCCCTATCCAGACCATTCACCCATCAGTCACTCAGCCCTATCCAGACTATTCACCCAGCCCAGTCACTCAGCCCTATCCAGACCATTCACCCAGTCCAGTGACTCAGCCCTATCCAGACCATTCACCCAGCCCAGTCACTCAGCCCTATCCAGCCAATTCACCCAGCCCAGTCACTCAGCCCTATCCAGAGCATTCACACAGTCCAGTCACTCAGCCCTATCCAGGACCATTCACACAGCCAGTCACTCAGCCCTATCCATACCAATCACCAAGTCCAGTCACTCCAGCCCTATTCAAAGCCAATTCACACAGTCCAGTCACTCAGCCCTATCTAGACCATTCACCCAGTCCAGTCACTCAGCCCTATCAAAACCATTCACACAGTCCAGTCACTCAGCCCTATCCAGACCATTCACCCAGTCCAGTCACTCAGCCCTATCCAGACCATTCACCCAGTCCAGTCACTCAGCCCTATCCAGACCATTCACCCAGTCCAGTCACTCAGCCCTATCCAGACCATTCACCCAGTCCAGTCACTCAGCCCTATCCAGACCAATCACCCAGTCCAGTCACTCAGCCCTATCAAAGCCATTCACCCAGTCCAGTCACTCAGCCCTATCCAGTCCAGTTACTCAGCCCTATCCAGACGCTTCACCCAGTCCAGTCACTCAGCCCTATCCAGACCATTCACCCAGTCCAGTCACTCAGCCCTATCCAGACCATTCACCCAGTCAGTCACTCAGCCCTATCCAGACCATTCACCCAGTCCAGTCACTCAGCCCTATCCAGACCAATCACCCAGTCCAGTCACTCAGCCCTATCCAGACCATTCACCCAGTCCAGTCACTCAGCCCTATCCAGACCATTCACCCAGTCCAGTCACTCAGCCCTATCAAAGCCATTCACACAGTCCAGTCACTCAGCCCTATCCAGACCATTCACCCAGACCAGTCACTCAGCCCTATCCAAACCATTCACACAGTCCAGTCACTCAGCCCTATCCAGACCATTCACCCAGCCCAGTCACTCAGCCCTATCCAGACCATTCACCCAGTCCAGTCACTCAGCCCTATCCAGACCATTCACCCAGTCCAGTCACTCAGCCCTATCCAGACCATTCACCCAGTCCAGTCACTCAGCCCTATCCAGACCATTCACCCAGTCCAGTCACTCAGCCCTATCCAGACCATTCACCCAGTCCAGTCACTCAGCCCTATCCAGACCATTCACCCAGTCCAGTCACTCAGCCCTATCCAGACATTCACACAGTCCAGTCACTCAGCCCTATCCAGACCATTCACCCAGTCCAGTCACTCAGCCCTATCCAGACCATTCACCCAGCCCAGTCACTCAGCCCTATCCAGAACATTCACCCAGCCCAGTCACTCAGCCCTATCCAGACCATTCACCCAGTTCCAGTCACCACCCCTATCCAGACCATTCACCCAGCCCAGTCACTCAGCCCTATCCAGCCAATTCACCCAGCCCAGTCCACTCAGCCCTATCCAGAGCATTCACACAGTCCAGTCACTCAGCCCTATCCAGACCATTCAAACAGTCCAGTCACTCAGCCCTATCCAGACCATTCACCCAGTCCAGTCACTCAGCCCTATCCAGTCCAGTTACTCAGCCCTATCCAGACGGCTTCACCCAGTCCAGTCACTCAGCCCTATCCAGTCCAGTCACTGAGCCCTATCCAGACCATTCACCCGGTTCAGACACTCAGCCCTATCCAGACCATTCACCCAGTCCAGTCACTCAGCCCTATCCAGACTATTCACCCAGCCCAGTCACTCAGCCTTATCCAGACCATTAACCCCAGTCCAGTCACTCAGCCCTATCCAGACCATTCACCAGTCCAGTCACTCAGCCCTATCCAGGACCAATCACCCAGTCCAGTCACTCAGCCCTATCCAGACCATTCACCCAGTCCAGTCACTCAGCCCTATCCAGACCAATCACCCAGTCCAGTCACTCAGCCCTATCAAAGCCATTCACCCAGTCCAGTCACTCAGCCCTATCGAGTCCAGTTACTCAGCCCTATCCAGACGCTTCACCCAGTCCAGTCACTCAGCCCTGTCCAGACCATTCACCCAGCCCAGTCACTCAGCCCTATCCAGGACCATTCACCCAGTCATGTCACTCAGCCCTATCCAGACCATTCACCAGTCCAGTCACTCAGCCCTATCCAGACCAATCACCCAGTCCAGTCACTCAGCCCTATCCAGACCATTCACCCAGTCCAGTCACTCAGCCCTATCCAGACCAATCACCCAGTCCAGTCACTCAGCCCTATCAAAGCCATTCACACAGTCCAGTCACTGAGCCCTATCCAGACCAGTCACCCGGTTCAGACACTCAGCCCTATCCAGACCATTCACCCGGTTCAGACACTCAGCCCTATCCAGACCATTCACCCAGTCCAGTCACTCAGCCCTATCCAGACTATTCACCCAGCCCAGTCACTCAGCCTTATCCAGACCATTAACCCAGTCCAGTCACTCAGCCTTATCCAGACCATTAACGCAGTCCAGTCACTCAGCCCTATCCAGACCATTCACCCAGTCCAGTCACTCAGCCCTATCCAGACCAATCACCCAGTCCAGTCACTCAGCCCTATCAAAGCCATTCACCCAGTCCAGTCACTCAGCCCTATCGAGTCCAGTTACTCAGCCCTATCCAGACGCTTCACCCAGTCCAGTCACTCAGCCCTGTCCAGACCATTCACCCAGCCCAGTCACTCAGCCCTATCCAGACCATTCACCCAGTCATGTCACT
The DNA here is from genome assembly GCF_002021735.2 of Oncorhynchus kisutch. NCBI lineage: Eukaryota > Metazoa > Chordata > Actinopteri > Salmoniformes > Salmonidae > Oncorhynchus > Oncorhynchus kisutch. The sequence goes on from NC_034192.2 coordinate 67,881,093, forward strand.
CAGCCCTATCCAGACCATTCACCCAGTCCAGTCACTCAGCCCTATCCAGACCAATCACCCAGTCCAGTCACTCAGCCCTATCCAGACCATTCACCCAGTCCAGTCACTCAGCCCTATCCAGACCAATCACCCAGTCCAGTCACTCAGCCCTATCAAAGCCATTCACACAGTCCAGTCACTGAGCCCTATCCAGACCAGTCACCCGGTTCAGACACTCAGCCCTATCCAGACCATTCACCCAGTCTAGTCACTCAGCCCTATCCAGACTATTCACCCAGCCCAGTCACTCAGCCCTATCCAGACCATTCACCCAGTCCAGTCACTCAGCCCTATCCAGACCATTCACCCAGCCCAGTCACTCAGCCCTATCCAGACCATTCACCCAGCCCAGTCACTCAGCCCTATCCAGACCATTCACCCAGTCCAGTCACTCAGCCCTATCCAGACCATTCACCCAGCCCAGTCACTCAGCCCTATCCAGACCATTCACCCAGTCATGTCACTCAGCCCTATCCAGAGCATCACACAGTCCAGTCACTGAGCCCTATCCAGACCATTCACACAGTCCAGTCACTCAGCCCTATCCAGACCATTCACCCAGTCCAGTCACTCAGCCCTATCCAGAACATCCACCCAGCCCAGTCACTCAGCCCTATCCAGACCATTCACCCAGCCCAGTCACTCAGCCCTATTCAGACCATTCACCCAGTCCAGTCACTCAGCCCTACCCAGACCATTCACCCAGCCCAGTCACTCAGCCCTATCCAGACCATTCACCCAGTCATGTCACTCTGCCCTATCCAGACCATTCACCCAGTCCAGTCACTCAGCCCTATCCAGACCAATCACCCAGTCCAGTAACTCAGCCCTATCAAAGCCATTCACACAGTCCAGTCACTGAGCCCTTCCAGACCATTCACCCGGTTCAGACACTCAGCCCTATCCAGACCATTCACCCAGTCTAGTCACTCAGCCCTATCCAGACTATTCACCCAGCCCAGTCACTCAGCCCTATCCAGACCATTCACCCAGTCCAGTGACTCAGCCCTATCCAGACCATTCACCCAGCCCAGTCACTCAGCCCTATCCAGCCAATTCACCCAGCCCAGTCACTCAGCCCTATCCAGAGCATTCACACAGTCCAGTCACTCAGCCCTATCCAGACCATTCACACAGTCCAGTCACTCAGCCCTATCCATACCAATCACCAAGTCCAGTCACTCAGCCCTATCAAAGCCATTCACACAGTCCAGTCACTCAGCCCTATCTAGACCATTCACCCAGTCCAGTCACTCAGCCCTATCAAAACCATTCACACAGTCCAGTCACTCAGCCCTATCCAGACCATTCACCCAGACCAGTCACTCAGCCCTATCAAAACCATTCACCCAGTCCAGTCACTCAGCCCCATCCAGACCATTCACCCAGTCCAGTCACTCAGCCCTATCCAGAGCATTCACACAGCCCAGTCACTCAGCCCTATCCAGACCATTCACACAGTCCAGTCACTCAGCCCTATCCTGACCATTCACCCAGTCCAGTCACTCAGCCCTATCCAGTCCAGTTACTCAGCCCTATCCAGACGCTTCACCCAGTCCAGTCACTCAGCCCTATCCAGTCCAGTCACTGATCCCTATACAGACCATTCACCCAGTTCAGACACTCAGCCCTATCCAGACCATTCACCCAGTCCAGTCACTCAGCCCTATCCAGACTATTCACCCAGCCCAGTCACTCAGCCTTATCCAGACCATTCACCCAGTCCAGTCACTCAGCCCTATCCAGACCAATCACCCAGTCCAGTCACTCAGCCCTATCAAAGCCATTCACACAGTCCAGTCACTCAGCCCTATCCAGACCATTCACCCAGTCCAGTCACTCAGCCCTATCAAAACCATTCACACAGTCCAGTCACTCAGCCCTATCCAGACCATTCACCCAGACCAGTCACTCAGCCCTATCAAAGCCATTCACACAGTCCAGTCACTGAGCCCTATCCAGACCATTCACCCGGTTCAGACACTCAGCCCTATCCAGACCATTCACCCAGTCATGTCACTCAGCCCTATCCAGACCATTCACCCAGTCCAGTCACTCAGCCCTATCCAGACCAATCACCCAGTCCAGTAACTCAGCCCTATCAAAGCCATTCACACAGTCCAGTCACTGAGCCCTATCCAGACCATTCACCCGGTTCAGACACTCAGCCCTATCCAGACCATTCACCCAGTCTAGTCACTCAGCCCTATCCAGACTATTCACCCAGCCCAGTCACTCAGCCCTATCCAGAGCATTCACACAGTCCAGTCACTCAGCCCTATCCAGACCATTCAAACAGTCCAGTCACTCAGCCCTATCCAGACCATTCACCCAGTCCAGTCACTCAGCCCTATCCAGTCCAGTTACTCAGCCCTATCCAGACGCTTCACCCAGTCCAGTCACTCAGCCCTATCCAGTCCAGTCACTGAGCCCTATCCAGACCATTCACCCGGTTCAGACACTCAGCCCTATCCAGACCATTCACCCAGTCCAGTCACTCAGCCCTATCCAGACTATTCACCCAGCCCAGTCACTCAGCCTTATCCAGACCATTAACCCAGTCCAGTCACTCAGCCCTATCCAGACCATTCACCCAGCCCAGTCACTCAGCCCTATCCAGACCATTCACCCAGTCCAGTCACTCAGCCCTATCCAGACCAATCACCCAGTCCAGTCACTCAGCCCTATCAAAGCCATTCACCCAGTCCAGTCACTCAGCCCTATCGAGTCCAGTTACTCAGCCCTATCCAGACGCTTCACCCAGTCCAGTCACTCAGCCCTGTCCAGACCATTCACCCAGCCCAGTCACTCAGCCCTATCCAGACCATTCACCCAGTCATGTCACTCAGCCCTATCCAGACCATTCACCCAGTCCAGTCACTCAGCCCTATCCAGACCAATCACCCAGTCCAGTCACTCAGCCCTATCCAGACCATTCACCCAGTCCAGTCACTCAGCCCTATCCAGACCAATCACCCAGTCCAGTCACTCAGCCCTATCAAAGCCATTCACACAGTCCAGTCACTGAAACCCTATCCAGACCAGTCACCCGGTTCAGACACTCAGCCCTATCCAGATCATTCACCCAGTCTAGTCACTCAGCCCTATCCAGACTATTCACCCAGCCCAGTCACTCAGCCCTATCCAGACCATTCACCCAGTCCAGTCACTCAGCCCTATCCAGACCATTCACCCAGTCCAGTCACTCAGCCCTATCCAGAGCATTCACACAGTCCAGTCACTCAGCCCTATCCAGACCATTCACCCAGTCCAGTCACTCAGCCCTATCCAGTCCAGTTACTCAGCCCTATCCAGACGCTTCACCCAGTCCAGTCACTCAGCCCTATCCAGACCATTCACCCAGCCCAGTCACTCAGCCCTATCCAGACCATTCACCCAGTCATGTCACTCAGCCCTATCCCGACAATTCACCCAGTCCAGTCACTCAGCCCTATCCAGACCAATCACACAGTCCAGTCACTCAGCCCTATCAAAGCCATTCACACAGTCCAGTCACTGAGCCCTATCCAGACCATTCACCCGGTTCAGACACTCAGCCCTATCCAGACCATTCACCCAGTCTAGTCACTCAGCCCTATCCAGACTATTCACCCAGTCCAGTCACTCAGCCTTATCCAGACCATTCACCCAGCCCAGTCACTCAGCCCTATCCAGACCATTCACCCAGCCCAGTCACTCAGCCCTATCCAGACCATTCACCCAGTCCAGTCACTCAGCCCTATCCAGTCCAGTTACTCAGCCCTATCCAGACGCTTCACCCAGTCCAGTCACTCAGCCCTATCCAGACCATTCACCCAGCCCAGTCACTCAGCCCTATCCAGACCATTCACCCAGTCATGTCACTCAGCCCTATCCCGACCATTCACCCAGTCCAGTCACTCAGCCCTATCCAGACCAATCACACAGTCCAGTCTCTCAGCCCTATCAAAGCCATTCACACAGTCCAGTCACTGAGCCCTATCCAGACCATTCACCCGGTTCAGACACTCAGCCCTATCCAGACCATTCACCCAGTCATGTCACTCAGCCCTATCCCGACAATTCACCCAGTCCAGTCACTCAGCCCTATCCAGACCAATCACACAGTCCAGTCACTCAGCCCTATCAAAGCCATTCACACAGTCCAGTCACTGAGCCCTATCCAGACCATTCACCCGGTTCAGACACTCAGCCCTATCCAGACCATTCACCCAGTCTAGTCACTCAGCCCTATCCAGACTATTCACCCAGCCCAGTCACTCAGCCCTATCCAGACCATTCACCCAGTCCAGTCACTCAGCCTTATCCAGACCATTCACCCAGCCCAGTCACTCAGCCCTATCCAGACCATTCACCCAGCCCAGTCACTCAGCCCTATCCAGACCATTCACCCAGTCCAGTCACTCAGCCCTATCCAGTCCAGTTACTCAGCCCTATCCAGACGCTTCACCCAGTCCAGTCACTCAGCCCTATCCAGACCATTCACCCAGCCCAGTCACTCAGCCCTATCCAGACCATTCACCCAGTCATGTCACTCAGCCCTATCCCGACCATTCACCCAGTCCAGTCACTCAGCCCTATCCAGACCAATCACACAGTCCAGTCACTCAGCCCTATCAAAGCCATTCACACAGTCCAGTCACTGAGCCCTATCCAGACCATTCACCCGGTTCAGACACTCAGCCCTATCCAGACCATTCACCCAGTCTAGTCACTCAGCCCTATCCAGACTATTCACCCAGCCCAGTCACTCAGCCCTATCCAGACCATTCACCCAGTCCAGTCACTCAGCCTTATCCAGACCATTCACCCAGCCCAGTCACTCAGCCCTATCCAGACCATTCACCCAGCCCAGTCACTCAGCCCTATCCAGACCATTCACCCAGTCCAGTCACTCAGCCCTATCCAGACCATTCACCCAGCCCAGTCACTCAGCCCTATCCAGACCATTCACCCAGTCATGTCACTCAGCCCTATCCAGACCATTCACCCAGTCCAGTCACTCAGCCCTATCCAGACCAATCACCCAGTCCAGTCACTCAGCCCTATCAAAGCCATTCACACAGTCCAGTCACTGAGCCCTATCCAGACCATTCACCCGGTTCAGACACTCAGCCCTATCCAGACCATTCACCCAGTCCAGTCACTCAGCCCTATCCAGACTATTCACCCAGCCCAGTCACTCAGCCTTATCCAGACCATTAACCCAGTCCAGTCACTCAGCCCTATCCAGACCATTCACCCAGCCCAGTCACTCAGCCCTATCCAGACCATTCACCCAGTCCAGTCACTCAGCCCTATCCAGACCAATCACCCAGTCCAGTCACTCAGCCCTATCAAAGCCATTCACCCAGTCCAGTCACTCAGCCCTATCGAGTCCAGTTACTCAGCCCTATCCAGACGCTTCACCCAGTCCAGTCACTCAGCCCTGTCCAGACCATTCACCCAGCCCAGTCACTCAGCCCTATCCAGACCATTCACCCAGTCATGTCACTCAGCCCTATCCAGACCATTCACCCAGTCCAGTCACTCAGCCCTATCCAGACCAATCACCCAGTCCAGTCACTCAGCCCTATCCAGACCATTCACCCAGTCCAGTCACTCAGCCCTATCCAGACCAATCACCCAGTCCAGTCACTCAGCCCTATCAAAGCCATTCACACAGTCCAGTCACTGAGCCCTATCCAGACCAGTCACCCGGTTCAGACACTCAGCCCTATCCAGATCATTCACCCAGTCTAGTCACTCAGCCCTATCCAGACTATTCGCCCAGCCCAGTCACTCAGCCCTATCCAGACCATTCACCCAGTCCAGTCACTCAGCACTATCCAGACCATTCACCCAGTCCAGTCACTCAGCCCTATCCAGAGCATTCACACAGTCCAGTCACTCAGCCCTATCCAGACCATTCACCCAGTCCAGTCACTCAGCCCTATCCAGTCCAGTTACTCAGCCCTATCCAGACGCTTCACCCAGTCCAGTCACTCAGCCCTATCCAGACCATTCACCCAGCCCAGTCACTCAGCCCTATCCAGACCATTCACCCAGTCATGTCACTCAGCCCTATCCCGACCATTCATCCAGTCCAGTCACTCAGCCCTATCCAGACCAATCACACAGTCCAGTCACTCAGCCCTATCAAAGCCATTCACACAGTCCAGTCACTGAGCCCTATCCAGACCATTCACCCGGTTCAGACACTCAGCCCTATCCAGACCATTCACCCAGTCTAGTCACTCAGCCCTATCCAGACTATTCACCCAGCCCAGTCACTCAGCCCTATCCAGACCATTCACCCAGTCCAGTCACTCAGCCCTATCCAGACCATTCACCCAGCCCAGTCACTCAGCCCTATCCAGACCATTCACCCAGCCCAGTCACTCAGCCCTATCCAGACCATTCACCCAGTCCAGTCACTCAGCCCTATCCAGACCATTCACCCAGCCCAGTCACTCAGCCCTATCCAGACCATTCACCCAGTCATGTCACTCAGCCCTATCCAGACCATTCACCCAGTCCAGTCACTCAGCCCTATCCAGACCAATCACCCAGTCCAGTCACTCAGCCCTATCAAAGCCATTCACACAGTCCAGTCACTCAGCCCTATCCAGACCATTCACCCAGTCCAGTCACTCAGCCCTATCAAAACCATTCACACAGTCCAGTCACTCAGCCCTATCCAGACCATTCACCCAGACCAGTCACTCAGCCCTATCAAAACCATTCACCCAGTCCAGTCACTCAGCCCTATCCAGACCATTCACCCAGTCCAGTCACTCAGCCCTATCCAGAGCATTCACACAGTCCAGTCACTCAGCCCTATCCAGACCATTCACACAGTCCAGTCACTCAGCCCTATCCAGACCATTCACCCAGTCCAGTCACTCAGCCCTATCCAGACCATTCACCCAGCCCAGTCACTCAGCCCTATCGAGACCATTCACCCAGCCCAGTCACTCAGCCCTATTCAGACCATTCACCCAGTCCAGTCACTCAGCCCTATCCAGACCATTCACCCAGCCCAGTCACTCAGCCCTATCCAGACCATTCACCCAGTCCAGTCACTCAGCCCTATCAAAACCATTCACACAGTCCAGTCACTCAGCCCTATCCAGACCATTCACCCAGACCAGTCACTCAGCCCTATCAAAATCATTCACCCAGTCCAGTCACTCAGCCCTATCCAGACCATTCGCCCAGTCCAGTCACTCAGCCCTATCCAGAGCATCACACAGTCCAGTCACTGAGCCCTATCCAGACCATTCACACAGTCCAGTCACTCAGCCCTATCCAGACCATTCACCCAGTCCAGTCACTCAGCCCTATCCAGAACATCCACCCAGCCCAGTCACTCAGCCCTATCCAGACCATTCACCCAGCCCAGTCACTCAGCCCTATTCAGACCATTCACCCAGTCCAGTCACTCAGCCCTACCCAGACCATTCACCCAGCCCAGTCACTCAGCCCTATCCAGACCATTCACCCAGTCATGTCACTCAGCCCTATCCAGACCATTCACCCAGTCCAGTCACTCAGCCCTATCCAGACCAATCACCCAGTCCAGTAACTCAGCCCTATCAAAGCCATTCACACAGTCCAGTCACTGAGCCCTATCCAGACCATTCACCCGGTTCAGACACTCAGCCCTATCCAGACCATTCACCCAGTCTAGTCACTCAGCCCTTTCCAGACTATTCACCCAGCCCAGTCACTCAGCCCTATCCAGACCATTCACCCAGTCCAGTGACTCAGCCCTATCCAGACCATTCACCCAGCCCAGCCACTCAGCCCTATCCAGCCAATTCACCCAGCCCAGTCACTCAGCCCTATCCAGAGCATTCACACAGTCCAGTCACTCAGCCCTATCCAGACCATTCACACAGTCCAGTCACTCAGCCCTATCCAGACCAATCACCCAGTCCAGTCACTCAGCCCTATCCAGACCATTCACCCAGTCATGTCACTCAGCCCTATCCCGACCATTCACCCAGTCCAGTCACTCAGCCCTATCCAGACCAATCACGCTGTCCAGTCACTCAGCCCTATCAAAGCCATTCACACAGTCCAGTCACTGAGCCCTATCCAGACCATTCACCCGGTTCAGACACTCAGCCCTATCCAGACCATTCACCCAGTCTAGTCACTCAGCCCTATCCAGACTATTCACCCAGCCCAGTCACTCAGCCCTATCCAGACCATTCACCCAGTCCAGTCACTCAGCCCTATCCAGACCATTCACCCAGCCCAGTCACTCAGCCCTATCCAGACCATTCACCCAGCCCAGTCACTAAGCCCTATCCAGACCATTCACCCAGTCCAGTCACTCAGCCCTATCCAGACCATTCACCCAGCCCAGTCACTCAGCCCTATCCAGACCATTCACCCAGTCATGTCACTCAGCCCTATCCAGACCATTCACCCAGTCCAGTCACTCAGCCCTATCCAGACCAATCACCCAGTCCAGTCACTCAGCCCTATCAAAGCCATTCACACAGTCCAGTCACTCAGCCCTATCCAGACCATTCACCCAGTCCAGTCACTCAGCCCTATCAAAACCATTCACACAGTCCAGTCACTCAGCCCTATCCAGACCATTCACCCAGACCAGTCACTCAGCCCTATCAAAACCATTCACCCAGTCCAGTCACTCAGCCCTATCCAGACCATTCACCCAGTCCAGTCACTCAGCCCTATCCAGAGCAATCACACAGTCCAGTCACTCAGCCCTATCCAGACCATTCACACAGTCCAGTCACTCAGCCCTATCCAGACCATTCACCCAGTCCAGTCACTCAGCCCTATCCAGACCATTCACCCAGCCCAGTCACTCAGCCCTATCCAGACCATTCACCGAGCCCAGTCACTCAGCCCTATTCAGACCATTCACCCAGTCCAGTCACTCAGCCCTATCCAGACCATTCACCCAGCCCAGTCACTCAGCCCTATCCAGACCATTCACCCAGTCCAGTCACTCAGCCCTATCAAAACCATTCACACAGTCCAGTCACTCAGCCCTATCCAGACCATTCACCCAGACCAGTCACTCAGCCCTATCAAAATCATTCACCCAGACCAGTCACTCAGCCCTATCAAAATCATTCACCCAGTCCAGTCACTCAGCCCTATCCAGACCATTCGCCCAGTCCAGTCACTCAGCCCTATCCAGAGCATCACACAGTCCAGTCACTGAGCCCTATCCAGACCATTCACACAGTCCAGTCACTCAGCCCTATCCAGACCATTCACCCAGTCCAGTCACTCAGCCCTATCCAGAACATCCACCCAGCCCAGTCACTCAGCCCTATCCAGACCATTCACCCAGCCCAGTCACTCAGCCCTATTCAGACCATTCACCCAGTCCAGTCACTCAGCCCTACCCAGACCATTCACCCAGCCCAGTCACTCAGCCCTATCCAGACCATTCACCCAGTCATGTCACTCAGCCCTATCCAGACCATTCACCCAGTCCAGTCACTCAGCCCTATCCAGACCAATCACCCAGTCCAGTAACTCAGCCCTATCAAAGCCATTCACACAGTCCAGTCACTGAGCCCTATCCAGACCATTCACCCGGTTCAGACACTCAGCCCTATCCAGACCATTCACCCAGTCTAGTCACTCAGCCCTATCCAGACTATTCACCCAGCCCAGTCACTCAGCCCTATCCAGACCATTCACCCAGTCCAGTGACTCAGCCCTATCCAGACCATTCACCCAGCCCAGTCACTCAGCCCTATCCAGCCAATTCACCCAGCCCAGTCACTCAGCCCTATCCAGAGCATTCACACAGTCCAGTCACTCAGCCCTATCCAGACCATTCACACAGTCCAGTCACTCAGCCCTATCCAGACCAAACACCCAGTCCAGTCACTCAGCCCTATCAAAGCCATTCACACAGTCCAGTCACTCAGCCCTATCCAGACCATTCACCCAGTCCAGTCACTCAGCCCTATCAAAACCATTCACACAGTCCAGTCACTCAGCCCTATCCAGACCATTCACCCAGACCAGTCACTCAGCCCTATCAAAACCATTCACCCAGTCCAGTCACTCAGCCCGATCCAGACCATTCACCCAGTCCAGTCACTCAGCCCTATCCAGAGCATTCACACAGCCCAGTCACTCAGCCCTATCCAGACCATTCACACAGTCCAGTCACTCAGCCCTATCCTGACCATTCACCCAGTCCAGTCACTCAGCCCTATCCAGTCCAGTTACTCAGCCCTATCCAGACGCTTCACCCAGTCCAGTCACTCAGCCCTATCCAGTCCAGTCACTGAGCCCTATACAGACCATTCACCCAGTTCAGACACTCAGCCCTATCCAGACCATTCACCCAGTCCAGTCACTCAGCCCTATCCAGACTATTCACCCAGCCCAGTCACTCAGCCTTATCCAGACCATTCACCCAGTCCAGTCACTCAGCCCTATCCAGAACAATCACCCAGTCCAGTCACTCAGCCCTATCAAAGCCATTCACACAGTCCAGTCACTCAGCCCTATCCAGACCATTCACCCAGTCCAGTCACTCAGCCCTATCAAAACCATTCACACAGTCCAGTCACTCAGCCCTATCCAGACCATTCACCCAGACCAGTCACTCAGCCCTATCAAAGCCATTCACACAGTCCAGTCACTGAGCCCTATCCAGACCATTCACCCGGTTCAGACACTCAGCCCTATCCAGACCATTCACCCAGTCATGTCACTCAGCCCTATCCAGACCATTCACCCAGTCCAGTCACTCAGCCCTATCCAGACCAATCACCCAGTCCAGTAACTCAGCCCTATCAAAGCCATTCACACAGTCCAGTCACTGAGCCCTATCCAGACCATTCACCCGGTTCAGACACTCAGCCCTATCCAGACCATTCACCCAGTCTAGTCACTCAGCCCTATCCAGACTATTCACCCAGCCCAGTCACTCAGCCCTATCCAGACCATTCACCCAGTCCAGTCACTCAGCCCTATCCAGACCATTCACCCAGCCCAGTCACTCAGCCCTATCCAGCCAATTCACCCAGCCCAGTCACTCAGCCCTATCCAGAGCATTCACACAGTCCAGTCACTCAGCCCTATCCAGACCATTCAAACAGTCCAGTCACTCAGCCCTATCCAGACCATTCACCCAGTCCAGTCACTCAGCCCTATCCAGTCCAGTTACTCAGCCCTATCCAGACGCTTCACCCAGTCCAGTCACTCAGCCCTATCCAGTCCAGTCACTGAGCCCTATCCAGACCATTCACCCGGTTCAGACACTCAGCCCTATCCAGACCATTCACCCAGTCCAGTCACTCAGCCCTATCCAGACTATTCACCCAGCCCAGTCACTCAGCCTTATCCAGACCATTCACCCAGCCCAGTCACTCAGCCCTATCCAGACCATTCACCCAGCCCAGTCACTCAGCCCTATCCAGACCATTCACCCAGTCCAGTCACTCAGCCCTATCCAGACCAATCACCCAGTCCAGTCACTCAGCCCTATCAAAGCCATTCACCCAGTCCAGTCACTCAGCCCTATCGAGTCCAGTTACTCAGCCCTATCCAGACGCTTCACCCAGCCCAGTCACTCAGCCCTATCCAGACCATTCACCAGGTCCAGTCACTCAGCCCTATCCAGACCATTCACCCAGCCCAGTCACTCAGCCCTATCCAGACCATTCACCCAGTCATGTCACTCAGCCCTATCCAGACCATTCACCCAGTCCAGTCACTCAGCCCTATCCAGAGCATTCACACAGCCCAGTCACTCAGCCCTATCCAGACCATTCACACAGTCCAGTCACTCAGCCCTATCCTGACCATTCACCCAGTCCAGTCACTCAGCCCTATCCAGTCCAGTAACTCAGCCCTATCCAGATGCTTCACCCAGTCCAGTCACTCAGCCCTATCCAGTCCAGTCACTCAGCCCTATACAGACCATTCACCCAGTTCAGACACTCAGCCCTATCCAGACCATTCACCCAGTCCAGTCACTCAGCCCTATCCAGACTATTCACCCAGCCCAGTCACTCAGCCTTATCCAGACCATTCACCCAGTCCAGTCACTCAGCCCTATCCAGAACAATCACCCAGTCCAGTCACTCAGCCCTATCAAAGCCATTCACACAGTCCAGTCACTCAGCCCTATCCAGACCATTCACCCAGTCCAGTCACTCAGCCCTATCAAAACCATTCACACAGTCCAGTCACTCAGCCCTATCCAGACCATTCACCCAGACCAGTCACTCAGCCCTATCAAAGCCATTCACACAGTCCAGTCACTGAGCCCTATCCAGACCATTCACCCGGTTCAGACACTCAGCCCTATCCAGACCATTCACCCAGTCATGTCACTCAGCTCTATCCAGACCATTCACCCAGTCCAGTCACTCAGCCCTATCCAGACCAATCACCCAGTCCAGTAACTCAGCCCTATCAAAGCCATTCACACAGTCCAGTCACTGAGCCCTATCCAGACCATTCACCCGGTTCAGACACTCAGCCCTATCCAGACCATTCACCCAGTCTAGTCACTCAGCCCTATCCAGACTATTCACCCAGCCCAGTCACTCAGCCCTATCCAGACCATTCACCCAGTCCAGTCACTCAGCCCTATCCAGACCATTCACCCAGCCCAGTCACTCAGCCCTATCCAGCCAATTCACCCAGCCCAGTCACTCAGCCCTATCCAGAGCATTCACACAGTCCAGTCACTCAGCCCTATCCAGACCATTCAAACAGTCCAGTCACTCAGCCCTATCCAGACCATTCACCCAGTCCAGTCACTCAGCCCTATCCAGTCCAGTTACTCAGCCCTATCCAGACGCTTCACCCAGTCCAGTCACTCAGCCCTATCCAGTCCAGTCACTGAGCCCTATCCAGACCATTCACCCGGTTCAGACACTCAGCCCTATCCAGACCATTCACCCAGTCCAGTCACTCAGCCCTATCCAGACTATTCACCCAGCCCAGTCACTCAGCCTTATCCAGACCATTCACCCAGCCCAGTCACTCAGCCCTATCCAGACCATTCACCCAGCCCAGTCACTCAGCCCTATCCAGACCATTCACCCAGTCCAGTCACTCAGCCCTATCCAGACCAATCACCCAGTCCAGTCACTCAGCCCTATCAAAGCCATTCACCCAGTCCAGTCACTCAGCCCTATCGAGTCCAGTTACTCAGCCCTATCCAGACGCTTCACCCAGCCCAGTCACTCAGCCCTATCCAGACCATTCACCCAGTCCAGTCACTCAGCCCTATCCAGACCATTCACCCAGCCCAGTCACTCAGCCCTATCCAGACCATTCACCCAGTCATGTCACTCAGCCCTATCCAGACCATTCACCCAGTCCAGTCACTCAGCCCTATCCAGACCAATCACCCAGTCCAGTCACTCAGCCCTATCAAAGCCATTCACACAGTCCAGTCACTCAGCCCTATCCAGACCATTCACCCAGTCCAGTCACTCAGCCCTATCAAAACCATTCACACAGTCCAGTCACTCAGCTCTATCCAGACCATTCACCCAGACCAGTCACTCAGCCCTATCAAAACCATTCACCCAGTCCAGTCACTCAGCCCTATCCAGACCATTCACCCAGTCCAGTCACTCAGCCCTATCCAGAGCATTCACACAGTCCAGTCACTCAGCCCTATCCAGACCATTCACACAGTCCAGTCACTCAGCCCTATCCAGACCATTCACCCAGTCCAGTCACTCAGCCCTATCCAGACCATTCACCCAGCCCAGTCACTCAGCCCTATCCAGACCATTCACCGAGCCCAGTCACTCAGCCCTATTCAGACCATTCACCCAGTCCAGTCACTCAGCCCTATCCAGACCATTCACCCAGCCCAGTCACTCAGCCCTATCCAGACCATTCACCCAGTCCAGTCACTCAGCCCTATCAAAACCATTCACACAGTCCAGTCACTCAGCCCTATCCAGACCATTCACCCAGACCAGTCACTCAGCCCTATCAAAATCATTCACCCAGACCAGTCACTCAGCCCTATCAAAATCATTCACCCAGTCCAGTCACTCAGCCCTATCCAGACCATTCGCCCAGTCCAGTCACTCAGCCCTATCCAGAGCATCACACAGTCCAGTCACTGAGCCCTATCCAGACCATTCACACAGTCCAGTCACTCAGCCCTATCCAGACCATTCACCCAGTCCAGTCACTCAGCCCTATCCAGAACATCCACCCAGCCCAGTCACTCAGCCCTATCCAGACCATTCACCCAGTCCAGTCACTCAGCCCTATCCAGAACATCCACCCAGCCCAGTCACTCAGCCCTATCCAGACCATTCACCCAGTCCAGTCACTCAGCCCTATCCAGACCAATCACCCAGTCCAGTCACCCAGCCCTATCAAAGCCATTCACACAGTCCAGTCACTCAGCCCTATCCAGACCATTCACCCAGTCCAGTCACTCAGCCCTATCAAAACCATTCACACAGTCCAGTCACTCAGCCCTATCCAGACCATTCACCCAGACCAGTCACTCAGCCCTATCAAAACCATTCACCCAGTCCAGTCACTCAGCCCTATCCAGACCATTCACCCAGTCCAGTCACTCAGCCCTATCCAGAGCATTCACACAGTCCAGTCACTCAGCCCTATCCAGACCATTCACACAGTCCAGTCACTCAGCCCTATCCAGACCATTCACCCAGTCCAGTCACTCAGCCCTATCCAGACCATTCACCCAGCCCAGTCACTCAGCCCTATCCAGACCATTCACCGAGCCCAGTCACTCAGCCCTATTCAGACCATTCACCCAGTCCAGTCACTCAGCCCTATCCAGACGATTCACCCAGCCCAGTCACTCAGCCCTATCCAGACCATTCACCCAGTCCAGTCACTCAGCCCTATCAAAACCATTCACACAGTCCAGTCACTCAGCCCTATCCAGACCATTCACCCAGACCAGTCACTCAGCCCTATCAAAATCATTCACCCAGACCAGTCACTCAGCCCTATCAAAATCATTCACCCAGTCCAGTCACTCAGCCCTATCCAGACCATTCGCCCAGTCCAGTCACTCAGCCCTATCCAGAGCATCACACAGTCCAGTCACTGAGCCCTATCCAGACCATTCACACAGTCCAGTCACTCAGCCCTATCCAGACCATTCACCCAGTCCAGTCACTCAGCCCTATCCAGAACATCCACCCAGCCCAGTCACTCAGCCCTATCCAGACCATTCACCCAGCCCAGTCACTCAGCCCTATTCAGACCATTCACCCAGTCCAGTCACTCAGCCCTACCCAGACCATTCACCCAGCCCAGTCACTCAGCCCTATCCAGACCATTCACCCAGTCATGTCACTCAGCCCTATCCAGACCATTCACCCAGTCCAGTCACTCAGCCCTATCCAGACCAATCACCCAGTCCAGTAACTCAGCCCTATCAAAGCCATTCACACAGTCCAGTCACTGAGCCCTATCCAGACCATTCACCCGGTTCAGACACTCAGCCCTATCCAGACCATTCACCCAGTCTAGTCACTCAGCCCTATCCAGACTATTCACCCAGCCCAGTCACTCAGCCCTATCCAGACCATTCACCCAGTCCAGTGACTCAGCCCTATCCAGACCATTCACCCAGCCCAGTCACTCAGCCCTATCCAGCCAATTCACCCAGCCCAGTCACTCAGCCCTATCCAGAGCATTCACACAGTCCAGTCACTCAGCCCTATCCAGACCATTCACACAGTCCAGTCACTCAGCCCTATCCAGACCAAACACCCAGTCCAGTCACTCAGCCCTATCAAAGCCATTCACACAGTCCAGTCACTCAGCCCTATCCAGACCATTCACCCAGTCCAGTCACTCAGCCCTATCAAAACCATTCACACAGTCCAGTCACTCAGCCCTATCCAGACCATTCACCCAGACCAGTCACTCAGCCCTATCAAAACCATTCACCCAGTCCAGTCACTCAGCCCCATCCAGACCATTCACCCAGTCCAGTCACTCAGCCCTATCCAGAGCATTCACACAGCCCAGTCACTCAGCCCTATCCAGACCATTCACACAGTCCAGTCACTCAGCCCTATCCTGACCATTCACCCAGTCCAGTCACTCAGCCCTATCCAGTCCAGTTACTCAGCCCTATCCAGACGCTTCACCCAGTCCAGTCACTCAGCCCTATCCAGTCCAGTCACTGAGCCCTATACAGACCATTCACCCAGTTCAGACACTCAGCCCTATCCAGACCATTCACCCAGTCCAGTCACTCAGCCCTATCCAGACTATTCACCCAGCCCAGTCACTCAGCCTTATCCAGACCATTCACCCAGTCCAGTCACTCAGCCCTATCCAGAACAATCACCCAGTCCAGTCACTCAGCCCTATCAAAGCCATTCACACAGTCCAGTCACTCAGCCCTATCCAGACCATTCACCCAGTCCAGTCACTCAGCCCTATCAAAACCATTCACACAGTCCAGTCACTCAGCCCTATCCAGACCATTCACCCAGACCAGTCACTCAGCCCTATCAAAGCCATTCACACAGTCCAGTCACTGAGCCCTATCCAGACCATTCACCCGGTTCAGACACTAAGCCCTATCCAGACCATTCACCCAGTCATGTCACTCAGCCCTATCCAGACCATTCACCCAGTCCAGTCACTCAGCCCTATCCAGACCAATCACCCAGTCCAGTAACTCAGCCCTATCAAAGCCATTCACACAGTCCAGTCACTGAGCCCTATCCAGACCATTCACCCGGTTCAGACACTCAGCCCTATCCAGACCATTCACCCAGTCTAGTCACTCAGCCCTATCCAGACTATTCACCCAGCCCAGTCACTCAGCCCTATCCAGACCATTCACCCAGTCCAGTCACTCAGCCCTATCCAGACCATTCACCCAGCCCAGTCACTCAGCCCTATCCAGCCAATTCACCCAGCCCAGTCACTCAGCCCTATCCAGAGCATTCACACAGTCCAGTCACTCAGCCCTATCCAGACCATTCAAACAGTCCAGTCACTCAGCCCTATCCAGACCATTCACCCAGTCCAGTCACTCAGCCCTATCCAGTCCAGTTACTCAGCCCTATCCAGACGCTTCACCCAGTCCAGTCACTCAGCCCTATCCAGTCCAGTCACTGAGCCCTATCCAGACCATTCACCCGGTTCAGACACTCAGCCCTATCCAGACCATTCACCCAGTCCAGTCACTCAGCCCTATCCAGACTATTCACCCAGCCCAGTCACTCAGCCTTATCCAGACCATTAACCCAGTCCAGTCACTCAGCCCTATCCAGACCATTCACCCAGCCCAGTCACTCAGCCCTATCCAGACCATTCACCCAGTCCAGTCACTCAGCCCTATCCAGACCAATCACCCAGTCCAGTCACTCAGCCCTATCAAAGCCATTCACCCAGTCCAGTCACTCAGCCCTATCGAGTCCAGTTACTCAGCCCTATCCAGACGCTTCACCCAGTCCAGTCACTCAGCCCTGTCCAGACCATTCACCCAGCCCAGTCACTCAGCCCTATCCAGACCATTCACCCAGTCATGTCACTCAGCCCTATCCAGACCATTCACCCAGTCCAGTCACTCAGCCCTATCCAGACCAATCACCCAGTCCAGTCACTCAGCCCTATCCCAGACCATTCACCCAGTCCAGTCACTCAGCCCTATCCAGACCAATCACCCAGTCCAGTCACTCAGCCCTATCAAAGCCATTCACACAGTCCAGTCACTGAGCCCTATCCAGACCAGTCACCCGGTTCAGACACTCAGCCCTATCCAGATCATTCACCCAGTCTAGTCACTCAGCCCTATCCAGACTATTCACCCAGCCCAGTCACTCAGCCCTATCCAGACCATTCACCCAGTCCAGTCACTCAGCCCTATCCAGACCATTCACCCAGCCCAGTCACTCAGCCCTATCCAGACCATTCACCCAGCCCAGTCACTCAGCCCTATCCAGAGCATTCACACAGTCCAGTCACTCAGCCCTATCCAGACCATTCACACAGTCCAGTCACTCAGCCCTATCCAGACCATTCACCCAGTCCAGTCACTCAGCCCTATCCAGTCCAGTTACTCAGCCCTATCCAGACGCTTCACCCAGTCCAGTCACTCAGCCCTATCCAGTCCAGTCACTGAGCCCTATCCAGACCATTCACCCGGTTCAGATACTCAGCCCTATCCAGACCATTCACCCAGTCCAGTCACTCAGCCCTATCCAGACTATTCACCCAGCCCAGTCACTCAGCCTTATCCAGACCATTCACCCAGTCCAGTCACTCAGCCCTATCCAGACCATTCACCCAGCCCAGTCACTCAGCCCTATCCAGACCATTCACCCAGTCCAGTCACTCAGCCCTATCCAGACCAATCACCCAGTCCAGTCACTCAGCCCTATCAAAGCCATTCACACAGTCCAGTCACTCAGCCCTATCCAGACCATTCACCAAGTCCAGTCACTCAGCCCTATCAAAACCATTCACACAGTCCAGTCACTCAGCCCTATCCAGACCATTCACCCAGACCAGTCACTCAACCCTATCAAAACCATTCACCCAGTCCAGTCACTCAGCCCTATCCAGACCATTCACCCAGTCCAGTAACTCAGCCCTATCCAGAGCATTCACACAGTCCAGTCACTCAGCCCTATCCAGAGCATTCACACAGTCCAGTCACTCAGCCCTATCCAGACCATTCACCCAGTCCAGTCACTCAGCCCTATCCAGTCCAGTTACTCAGCCCTATCCAGACGCTTCACCCAGTCCAGTCACTCAGCCCTATCCAGACCATTCACCCAGCCCAGTCACTCAGCCCTATCCAGACCATTCACCCAGTCATGTCACTCAGCCCTATCCCGACCATTCACCCAGTCCAGTCACTCAGCCCTATCCAGACCAATCACGCAGTCCAGTCACTCAGCCTTATCAAAGCCATTCACACAGTCCAGTCACTGAGCCCTATCCAGACCATTCACCCGGTTCAGACACTCAGCCCTATCCAGACCATTCACCCAGTCTAGTCACTCAGCCCTATCCAGACTATTCACCCAGCCCAGTCACTCAGCCCTATCCAGACCATTCACCCAGTCCAGTCACTCAGCCCTATCCAGACCATTCACCCAGCCCAGTCACTCAGCCCTATCCAGACCATTCACCCAGCCCAGTCACTCAGCCCTATCCAGACCATTCACCCAGTCCAGTCACTCAGCCCTATCCAGACCATTCACCCAGCCCAGTCACTCAGCCCTATCCAGACCATTCACCCAGTCATGTCACTCAGCCCTATCCAGACCATTCACCCAGTCCAGTCACTCAGCCCTATCCAGACCAATCACCCAGTCCAGTCACTCAGCCCTATCAAAGCCATTCACACAGTCCAGTCACTCAGCCCTATCCAGACCATTCACCCAGTCCAGTCACTCAGCCCTATCAAAACCATTCACACAGTCCAGTCACTCAGCCCTATCCAGACCATTCACCCAGACAAGTCACTCAGCCCTATCAAAACCATTCACCCAGTCCAGTCACTCAGCCCTATCCAGACCATTCACCCAGTCCAGTCACTCAGCCCTATCCAGAGCATTCACACAGCCCAGTCACTCAGCCCTATCCAGACCATTCACACAGTCCAGTCACTCAGCCCTATCCTGACCATTCACCCAGTCCAGTCACTCAGCCCTATCCAGTCCAGTTACTCAGCCCTATCCAGACGCTTCACCCAGTCCAGTCACTCAGCCCTATCCAGTCCAGTCACTGAGCCCTATACAGACCATTCACCCAGTTCAGACACTCAGCCCTATCCAGACCATTCACCCAGTCCAGTCACTCAGCCCTATCCAGACTATTCACCCAGCCCAGTCACTCAGCCTTATCCAGACCATTCACCCAGTCCAGTCACTCAGCCCTATCCAGACAATTCACCCAGCCCAGTCACTCAGCCCTATCCAGACCATTCACCCAGCCCAGTCACTCAGCCCTATCCAGACCATTCACCCAGTCCAGTCACTCAGCCCTATCCAGACCATTCACCCAGTCCAGTCACTCAGCCCTATCCAGACCATTCACCCAGCCCAGTCACTCAGCCCTATCAAAACCATTTACACAGTCCAGTCACTCAGCCCTATCCAGACCATTCACCCAGTCCAGTCACTCAGCCCTATCCAGACCATTCACCCAGCCCAGTCACTCAGTCCTTTCCAGACCATTCACCCAGTCCAGTCACTCAGCCCTATCCAGACCATTCACCCAGCCCAGTCACTCAGCCCTATCCAGACCATTCACCCAGTCCAGTCACTCAGCCCTATCCAGACGATTCACCCAGTCCAGTCACTCAGCCCTATCAAAACCATTCACCCAGTCCAGACACTCAGCCCTATCCAGACCATTCACTCAGCCCTATTCAGACCATTCACTCAGTCCTATCCAGGAAATTCACACAGTCCAGTCACTCAGCCCTATCCAGACCATTCACCCAGTACAGTCACTCAGCCCTATCCAGACCATTCACACAGTCCAGTCACTCAGCTCTATCCAGACCATTCACCCAGTCCAGTCACTCAGCCCTATCCAGACCAGTCACTCAGCCCTATCCAGACCATTCACCCAGTCCATTCACCCAGTCCAGTCACTCAGCCCTATCCAGACCAGTCACCCAGTCCAGTCACTCAGCCCTATCCAGACCATTCACCCAGTCCAGTCACTCAGCCCTATCCAGACCATTCACACAGTCCAGTCACTCAGCCCTATCCAGACCATTCACCCAGTCCAGTAACTCAGCCCTATCCAGACCATTCACCCAGTCCAGTAACTCAGCCCTATCCAGACCAGTCACCCAGTCCAGTCACTCAGGCTTATCCAGTTCATTCACTACGTCCTCTTACCTGACCATTCACACAGCCCAGTCACTCAGCCCTATCCAGACCATTTACACAGCCCAGTCAATCAGTCCTATCCAGACCATTCACCCAGTCCAGTCACTCAGCCCTATCCAGACCATTCACCCAGCCCAGTCACTCAGCCCTATCCAGACCATTCACCCAGCCCAGTCACTCAGCCCTATCCAGAGCATTCACACAGTCCAGTCACTCAGCCCTATCCAGACCATTCACACAGTCCAGTCACTCAGCCCTATCCAGACCATTCACCCAGTCCAGTCACTCAGCCCTATCCAGTCCAGTTACTCAGCCCTATCCAGACGCTTCACCCAGTCCAGTCACTCAGCCCTATCCAGTCCAGTCACTGAGCCCTATCCAGACCATTCACCCGGTTCAGACACTCAGCCCTATCCAGACCATTCACCCAGTCCAGTCACTCAGCCCTATCCAGACTATTCACCCAGCCCAGTCACTCAGCCTTATCCAGACCATTCACCCAGTCCAGTCACTCAGCCCTATCCAGACCATTCACCCAGCCCAGTCACTCAGCCCTATCCAGACCATTCACCCAGTCCAGTCACTCAGCCCTATCCAGACCAATCACCCAGTCCAGTCACTCAGCCCTATCAAAGCCATTCACACAGTCCAGTCACTCAGCCCTATCCAGACCATTCACCAAGTCCAGTCACTCAGCCCTATCAAAACCATTCACACAGTCCAGTCACTCAGCCCTATCCAGACCATTCACCCAGACCAGTCACTCAGCCCTATCAAAACCATTCACCCAGTCCAGTCACTCAGCCC
This sequence comes from Oncorhynchus kisutch, assembly GCF_002021735.2. Lineage (NCBI taxonomy): Eukaryota > Metazoa > Chordata > Actinopteri > Salmoniformes > Salmonidae > Oncorhynchus > Oncorhynchus kisutch. The sequence goes on from NC_034192.2 coordinate 67,902,782, forward strand.
TATCCAGACCATTCACCCAGTCCAGTAACTCAGCCCTATCCAGAGCATTCACACAGTCCAGTCACTCAGCCCTATCCAGAGCATTCACACAGTCCAGTCACTCAGCCCTATCCAGACCATTCACCCAGTCCAGTCACTCAGCCCTATCCAGTCCAGTTACTCAGCCCTATCCAGACGCTTCACCCAGTCCAGTCACTCAGCCCTATCCAGACCATTCACCCAGTCATGTCACTCAGCCCTATCCCGACCATTCACCCAGTCCAGTCACTCAGCCCTATCCAGACCAATCACGCAGTCCAGTCACTCAGCCCTATCAAAGCCATTCACACAGTCCAGTCACTGAGCCCTATCCAGACCATTCACCCGGTTCAGACACTCAGCCCTATCCAGACCATTCACCCAGTCTAGTCACTCAGCCCTATCCAGACTATTCACCCAGCCCAGTCACTCAGCCCTATCCAGACCATTCACCCAGTCCAGTCACTCAGCCCTATCCAGACCATTCACCCAGCCCAGTCACTCAGCCCTATCCAGACCATTCACCCAGCCCAGTCACTCAGCCCTATCCAGACCATTCACCCAGTCCAGTCACTCAGCCCTATCCAGACCATTCACCCAGCCCAGTCACTCAGCCCTATCCAGACCATTCACCCAGTCATGTCACTCAGCCCTATCCAGACCATTCACCCAGTCCAGTCACTCAGCCCTATCCAGACCAATCACCCAGTCCAGTCACTCAGCCCTATCAAAGCCATTCACACAGTCCAGTCACTCAGCCCTATCCAGACCATTCACCCAGTCCAGTCACTCAGCCCTATCAAAACCATTCACACAGTCCAGTCACTCAGCCCTATCCAGACCATTCACCCAGACCAGTCACTCAGCCCTATCAAAACCATTCACCCAGTCCAGTCACTCAGCCCTATCCAGACCATTCACCCAGTCCAGTCACTCAGCCCTATCCAGAGCATTCACACAGCCCAGTCACTCAGCCCTATCCAGACCATTCACACAGTCCAGTCACCCAGCCCTATCCTGACCATTCACCCAGTCCAGTCACTCAGCCCTATCCAGTCCAGTTACTCAGCCCTATCCAGACGCTTCACCCAGTCCAGTCACTCAGCCCTATCCAGTCCAGTCACTGAGCCCTATACAGACCATTCACCCAGTTCAGACACTCAGCCCTATCCAGACCATTCACCCAGTCCAGTCACTCAGCCCTATCCAGACTATTCACCCAGCCCAGTCACTCAGCCTTATCCAGACCATTCACCCAGTCCAGTCACTCAGCCCTATCCAGACAATTCACCCAGCCCAGTCACTCAGCCCTATCCAGACCATTCACCCAGCCCAGTCACTCAGCCCTATCCAGACCATTCACCCAGTCCAGTCACTCAGCCCTATCCAGACCATTCACCCAGTCCAGTCACTCAGCCCTATCCAGACCATTCACCCAGCCCAGTCACTCAGCCCTATCAAAACCATTTACACAGTCCAGTCACTCAGCCCTATCCAGACCATTCACCCAGTCCAGTCACTCAGCCCTATCCAGACCATTCACCCAGCCCAGTCACTCAGTCCTTTCCAGACCATTCACCCAGTCCAGTCACTCAGCCCTATCCAGACCATTCACCCAGCCCAGTCACTCAGCCCTATCCAGACCATTCACCCAGTCCAGTCACTCAGCCCTATCCAGACGATTCACCCAGTCCAGTCACTCAGCCCTATCAAAACCATTCACCCAGTCCAGACACTCAGCCCTATCCAGACCATTCACTCAGCCCTATTCAGACCATTCACTCAGTCCTATCCAGGAAATTCACACAGTCCAGTCACTCAGCCCTATCCAGACCATTCACCCAGTACAGTCACTCAGCCCTATCCAGACCATTCACACAGTCCAGTCACTCAGCTCTATCCAGACCATTCACCCAGTCCAGTCACTCAGCCCTATCCAGACCAGTCACTCAGCCCTATCCAGACCATTCACCCAGTCCATTCACCCAGTCCAGTCACTCAGCCCTATCCAGACCAGTCACCCAGTCCAGTCACTCAGCCCTATCCAGACCATTCACCCAGTCCAGTCACTCAGCCCTATCCAGACCATTCACCCAGTCCAGTCACTCAGCCCTATCCAGACCATTCACACAGTCCAGTCACTCAGACCTATCCAGACCATTCACCCAGTCCAGTAACTCAGCCCTATCCAGACCATTCACCCAGTCCAGTAACTCAGCCCTATCCAGACCAGTCACCCAGTCCAGTCACTCAGGCTTATCCAGTTCATTCACTATGTCCTCTTACCTGACCATTCACACAGCCCAGTCACTCAGCCCTATCCAGACCATTTACACAGCCCAGTCAATCAGTCCTATCCAGACCATTCACCCAGTCCAGTCACTCAGCCCTATCCAGACCATTCACCCAGTCCAGTCACTCAGCCCTATCCAGACCATTCACCCAGCCCAGTCACTCAGTCCTTTCCAGACCATTCACCCAGTCCAGTCACTCAGCCCTATCCAGACCATTCACCCAGCCCAGTCACTCAGCCCTCTCCAGACCATTCACCCAGTCCAGTCACTCAGCCCTATCCAGACCATTCACCCAGCCCAGTCACTCAGCCCTCTCCAGACCATTCACCCAGTCCAGTCACTCAGCCCTATCCAGACGATTCACCCAGTCCAGTCACTCAGCCCTATCAAAACTATTCACCCAGTCCATAAATAAAGAACACCTTTACTCCACACACAGAGATGCATACAAGCTCTCCCTCGCCCTCCATTTGGCAAATCTGACTATAATTCTATCCTCCTGATTCCCACTTTCAATAAAAACTAAAGCAGGAAGCACATCTTAACACAGAAGTGGTCAGATGACGTGGATGCTACACTACAGGACTGTTTGGCTAGCAGAGACTGGAATATGTTCCGGGATTCATCCAATGGAATTGAGGAATAAACCACCTCAGTCATCGGCTTCATCAATAAGTGCATCGATGACGTCGTCCCCACAGTGAGTGTCATGGCATACATCAACAGCATCCTCCCGGACACCCTAGACTCACTCCAATTCGCATACCGTCCCAACAGATCTACAGGTGACGCAATCAATCTCGCACTCCACAATGCTCTTTCCACATGGACAAAAGGAACACCTATGTGAGAATGCTCTGCATTGATTACAGCTCAGCGTTTAACACCATAGTGCCCACGAAGCTCATCACTAAGCTATGGACTCTGGGACTAAACACCTCCCTCTGCAACTGGTTCCTGGATTTCCTGACGGGCCGCTCCCAGGTGGTAAGAGTAGGCAACAACACGTCTGCCACGCTGATCCTTAATACTGGGGCCCCTCAGGGGTGTGTACTTAGTCCCCTTCTGTATTCCCTGTTCACCTACGACTGTGTGGCCAAACACGACTCCAACACCATCATTCAGTTTGCTGATGACACAACAGTGGTAGGCCTGATCACCAACAACGATGAGATGGCCTATAGGGAGGAGGTCAGTGAACTGGCCATGTGGTGCCAGGACAACAATCTCTCCCTCAATGTGAGCAAGACTAAGGAGATGATTGTGGACTATAGGAAAAGGCAGGGCGAACATAACATTGATGGGGCTGTAGTGGAGCGGTTCGAGAGTTTCAAGTTCCTTGGTGTTCACATCACCAACAAACTATTATGGTCCAAACATACCAAGACAGTAGTGAAGTCCCCCTAAGGAGACTGAAAAGATTTGGCATGGGTCCTCAGATCCTCAAAAGGCTGCACCACCGCTTGGTGGTGCCTTGTATGGCAACTGCTCGGCATCTGAACGTAAGGCGCTACAGAGGGTAGTGCGAACGGCCCAGTACATCACTGGGGCCAAGCTTCCTGCCATCCAGGACCTATATAATAGGCGGTGTCAGAGGAAAGCCCATATAGTTGTCAGAGACTCTAGTCACCCAATTTATAGGCTGTTTTCTCTGCTACTGCACCGCAAGCGGTACCGGAGTATCAAGTCTAGGACCAAAAAGCTCTTCAACAGCTTCTTACCCCAAGCCGTAAGACTTCTGAACAATTCATAAAATTGCCACCGGACAATTTACATTGACCCCCCCCCCCCTCCTTTTGTACGCTGCTGCTACTTGCTGTTCTTTGTTCTCTATGCATAGTCACTTCGCCCCCACCTACATGTACAGATTACCTCAACTAGCCTGTACCCCTGCAGACTGACTCGGTACCGGTGCCCCCTGTATATAGCCTTGTTATTGTTATTCTTATTGTGTTACTTTTTATTTTTACTTTTTATTTTAGTCTACTTGGTAAATATTTTCTTCTTCTTGAACTGCACTGTTGTTAAGGGCTTGTAATGAAGCATTTCACAGTGAAGTCTACACTTGTTCTATTCAGCGCATGTGACAAATAAATGATTTGATTTGATTAGGGGAAGTTGCTTTACTGTTGGCACCAATCCCACGCTGGCAAACATCACTCTATCCCCCTCAAGCTTTGCTTCCTATTGTTCAACTGCTCTTTGATTAAATTCATTAAATATTTACATTTGCTTCAAGTGTGCTTTTTTTGACTGAAAGTTAACACTTGGAACTCTACGTTTTAGAGGGTAACTTGAAGCATAAAGCCCATTTTCCAGTTGGTTTTGGCTTAGTAAAACACACCAGTCTGTCCTAATTTCAACAATGTGTACCAATGTGGTATTTTTTGTAGTAAATCGTGCCCCTGGTCTAGAAACTCAGTCACTTTTCTTTTTACTATTTTCAACTTCAGTATCCAAAATGTTGTGGCTTCTCCCCATAGCATAGTAATTACAAAGATGGAAGTAAGACTTAGATGTAAAAAGCTCTCGTATGGTTTTTGTAGAATTTTGCTGGGCTCTATTTTGACCCAAATGGCCACAATAAAGCTAGATTGTGATTCAGAATGTCATAGGAATTTTCTACAATGCATTTGACCAGGATAACAGAGGAGCTACTACCTGATGCCTCTGGATCTGCAGATAGATACAGAGAAGATATTGGCGCAACACTCACCTTCCTATCAGTGTTGGCAACTTGATAGCATTGGAAATGACACCCTTAATGTCCAACTTAATTAAATCCCCTTAATTTGCATTGTTTCTTTGATGGTTGAGATCAACAGTAGGAATGTAAGAGTGGTAATGTAATGAATTACAGCGGGAGTATTTTTGTGATCCAGCAGGTGGCAGTAATGCACCTTCAGTAACTGAGCAGACCAATTTTATTTATTTATTATTTATTTATTTAACCAGGTAGGCTAGTTGAGAACAAGTTCTCATTTACCACTGCGACCTGGCCAAGATAAAGCATAGCAGTGTGAACAGACAACAACACAGAGTTACACATGGAATAAACAATAAACAAGTCAATAGCAGAGTAGAAAAAAAGAAAAAAGAGAGTCTATATATTTTGTGTGCAAAAGGCATGAGGAGGTAGGCGAATAACTACAATTTTGCAGATTAACACTGGAGTGATAAATGATCAGATGAACATGTGCAGGTAGAGATATTGGTGTGCAAAAGAGCAGAAAAGTAAATAAATAAAAACAGAGGTAGGTAAATTGGGTGGACTATTTACCGATGGACTATGTACAGCTGCAGCGATCAGTTAGCTGCTCAGATAGCAGATGTTTAAAGTTGGTGAGGGAGATAAAAGTCTCCAACTTCAGCAATTTTTGCAATTCGTTCCAGTCACAGGCAGCAGAGAACTGGAACGAAAGGCGGCCAAATGAGGTGTTGGCTTTAGGGATGATCAGTGAGATACACCTGCTGGAGCACATGCTATGGGTGGGTGTTGCCATCGTGACCAGTGAACTGAGATAAGGCAGAGCTTTACCTAGCATGGACTTGTAGATGACCTGGAGCCAGTGGGTCTGGCGACGAATATGTAGCGAGGGCCAGCCGACTAGAGCATACAGGTCGCAGTGGTGGGTGGTATAAGGTGCTTTAGTAACATAACGGATGACCAATTACCAATGGCAGAGAGCAGGGGGAGAAAACAGGGGGAGAGGGCTGAGTGACTTGACTGTGTGAATGGTTTTGATTTTGAGTTTGAGTTTGAGTTTATTTTTATTTTTACAGGGACAGTGCACATTAATCAACATTTCAGTAAAAGTGCCGGTTTTAGCCAACCGGCTAATTTTCAACCGCAGTCCCTGGGCAGGTTATTAAAAACAATTACAATATAGACAATAGCAACATAGAACAAGCAAGACATAGCATACAGACAGAGCAACATAGGACAAGCAAGATGTAGCATACAGACAGAGCAGCATAAAACAAAAAGCAGCAAGACAAAATTCATAAAAGCAACAAAGTGTTTCCACACCTCACAAGCTACAGACAACAGACAACATGGAGTGGCAACACACAGCTAGGGACCATGTTCACAAATCTGATTGACCTTTAGCCATGTCTTCAAGCATTTTGTGAAAGTGTGATATGTGGTGCAGTTATGTGTGTCTGATGGCAGTTTATTCCAGACATGGGAAGCTCTCACAGAGAATGCAGATTTACTAAAGGTGCTTTTCCTTAGGGGAACTATACAGTCACCTCTCATGGCAGACCTTGTGGATCTGCTGCCATATGTCTGGGTTTTCTGTTTATCAAAAATATTGAGTGGAGGGGGAGCCAGGCCATTGAGGATCTTGAATACAAGACATGCGTCGGTGTATTGCACAAGATTTTCCCAACTCAAGAGCTCATGCTTTCTAAGGATGTGACAATGATGATGGCTATTGGGCTTCCTATCAAGCACTTTGAGAGCCTGTTTGTAGACAGACTGAATAGGTTTTAATGTTGTACAGCAAGCTTGGGCCCAACTAGTCAAGCAGTATGTTAAGTGGGGGAGTATCATAGATTTGAAGTACAGTTTTGCTACCTCTGTAGTTTTTTATTTTTATTTTATTTATTTATTTATTTATTTCACCTTTATTTAACCAGGTAGGCTAGTTGAGAACAAGTTCTCATTTGCAACTGCGACCTGGCCAAGATAAAGCATAGCAGTGTGAGCAGACAACAAAGAGTTACACATGGAGTAAACAATTAACAAGTCAATAACACAGTAGAAACCAAAGGGGGAGTCTATATACAATGTGTGCAAAAGGCATGAGGAGGTAGGCAAATAATTAAAATTTTGCAGATTAACACTGGAGTGATGAATGATCAGATGGTCATGTACAGGTAGAGATATTGGTGTGCAAAAGAGCAGAAAAGTAAATAAATAAAAACAGTATGGGGATGAGGTAGGTGAGAAAGGGTGGGCTATTTACCAATAGACTATGTACAGCTGCAGCGATCGGTTAGCCGCTCAGATAGCTGATGTTTGAAGTTGGTGAGGGAGATAAAAGTCTCCAACTTCAGCGATTTTTGCAATTCGTTCCAGTCACAGGCAGCAGAGTACTGAAACGAAAGGCGGCCAAATGAGGTGTTGGCTTTAGGGATGATCAGTGAGATACACCTGCTGGAGCGCGTGCTACGGATGGGTGTTGCCATCGTGACCAGTGAGCTGAGATAAGGCGGAGCTTTACCTAGCATGGACTTGTAGATGACCTGGAGCCAGTGGGTCTGGCGACGAATATGTAGCGAGGGCCAGCCGACTAGAGCATACAGGTCGCAGTGGTGGGTGGTATAAGGTGCTTTAGTGACGAAACGGATGGCACTGTGATAGACTGCATCCAGTTTGCTGAGTAGAGTGTTGGAAGCCATTTTGTAGATGACATCGCCGAAGTCGAGGATCGGTAGGATAGTCAGTTTTACTAGGGTAAGCTTGGCGGCGTGAGTGAAGGAGGCTTTGTTGCGGAATAGAAAGCCGACTCTTGATTTGATTTTCGATTGGAGATGTTTGATATGAGTCTGGAAGGAGAGTTTGCAGTCTAGCCAGACACCTAGGTACTTATAGACGTCCACATATTCTAGGTCGGAACCATCCAGGGTGGTGATGCTAGTCGGGCATGCGGGTGCGGGCAGCGACCGGTTGAAGAGCATGCATTTGGTTTTACTAGCGTTTAAGAGCAGTTGGAGGCCACGGAAGGAGTGTTGTATGGCATTGAAGCTTGTTTGGAGGTTAGATAGCACAGTGTCCAAAGACGGGCCGAAGGTATATAGAATGGTGTCGTCTGCGTAGAGGTGGATCAGGGAATCGCCCGCAGCAAGAGCAACATCATTGATATACACAGAGAAAAGAGTCGGCCCGAGAATTGAACCCTGCGGCACCCCCATAGAGACTGCCAGAGGACCAGACAGCATGCCCTCCGATTTGACGCACTGAACTCTGTCTGCAAAGTAATTGGTGAACCAGGCAAGGCAGTCATCTGAAAAACCGAGGCTCCTGAGTCTGCCGATAAGAATATGGTGACTGACAGAGTCGAAAGCCTTGGCAAGGTCGATGAAGACGGCTGCACAGTACTGTCTTTTATCGATGGCGGTTATGATATCGTTGAGTACCTTCAGTGTGGCTGAGGTGCACCCGTGACCGGCTCGGAAACCAGATTGCACAGCGGAGAAGGTACAGTGGGATTCGAGATGGACAGTGACCTGTTTGTTGACTTGGCTTTCGAAGACCTAGGGCAACCGGCACACCCAAATTTTCAGTTTTTGATTTGTTAAAAAAGTTTGAAATATCCAATAAATGTCGTTCCACTTCATGATTGTGTCCCACTTGTTGTTTATTCTTCACAAAAAAATACACTTTTATATCTTTATGTTTGAAATGTGGCAAAAGGTCAAAAAGTTCAAGGGGGCCGAATACTTTCGCAAGGCACTGTACATGTATCAGTTATACTGATTAATGTAGCAATAAACTGTTAGACTAGTTGAGTACAGGCTCAAAATGGCCAGAAACAAAGAACTTTCTTCTGTTCTTTCTTCTGAAACTCGTCAGTCTATTCTTGTTCTGAGAAATGAAGGCTATTCTATGTGAGAAATTGACAAGAAACTGAAGATCTCATACAACACTGTGTAAAACTCCTTTCACAGAACAGCGCAAACTGGCCCTAACCAGAATAGAAAGAGGAGTGGGGGCACCGGTTAGTCGAGGTAATATGTACATCTAGGTAGAGTTATTAAATTGACTTTGCATTGATAATAAACAGAGAGTAGCAGCAGTGTAAAAGAGGGGGGCAATGCAAATTGTCTGGGTAGCCATTTGATTAGATGTTCAAGAGTCTTGGGGTTTGAAGTTGTTTAGAAGCCTCTTGGACCTAGACTTGGTGCTCCGGTACCACTGCCCGTGCGGTAGCAGAGAGAACAGTCTATGACTAGGGTGGCTGGAGTATTTGACAATTTTTAGAGTCGTCCAATTTTTAGGGTTGTGTTGTGGACACCAAGGAACTTGAAACTCTCATTCCTCTCCACTACAGCCCCGTTTAGGAGAATGGGAGTGTGCTCGGTCCTCATTTTCCTGTAGTCCACAATCATCTCCTTTGTCTTATCACGTTGAAGGATATGTTTTTGTCCTGGCACCACCAGGCCAGGTCTCTGACCTCCTCCTTATAAGCTGTCTCATCGTTGTCGGTGATCAGGCCTACCACTGTTGTGTCATCGGCAAACTTAAAGATCAAATCAAATCAGTTTATTTGTCACGTGCTCCGAATGCAGCAGGTGTAGAGCTTACAGTGAAATGCTTACTTACAGGCTCTAACCAGCAGTGCAAAAAAGGTATTAGGTGAACAATAGGTAAGTAAAGAAATAAAAAGGTACTAGGTGAACAATAGGTAAGTAAAGAAATAAAAAGAACAGTAAAAAGACAGTGAAAAATAACAGTAGCGAGGCTATATACATTAGAGGCTATATACAGTAGTGAAGCTAAATACAGGCACCGGTTAGTCGGGCTGATTGAGGTATTATATACATGTAATTGAGGAAGTATGTACATGTATATATGGTTAAAGTGACTATGCATAAATGATGAACAGAGAGTAGCAGTAGCGTAAAAGAGCGTTTGGCGGGTGGTGGGTGGTAGGACACAATGCAGATAGCCCAGTTAGCCAACTGCAGGAGCACTGGTTGGTTGCCCAATTGAGGTAGTATGTGCATGAATGTAGAGTTAAGGTGACTATGTATATATGATAAACAGAGAGTAGCAGCAGTGTAAAGAGGGGTTGGGTGGAGGCACACAATGCAAATAGTCTGGGTAGCCATTTGATTACCTGTTCAGGAGTCTTATGGCTTGGGGGTAAAAACTGTTGAGAAGCCTTTTTGTCCTAGACTTGGCACTCCGGTACCGCTTGCCATGCGGTAGTAGAGAGAACAGTCTATGACTGGGTCTCAGGGGTCTTTGACAATTTTTAGGGCCTTCCTCTGATGATGGTGTTGGAGTCATGTTTGGCCATGCAGTCGTGGGTCAACAGGGAGTACAGGAGGGGACTGAGCACACACCCCTGGGGGCCCCCGTGTTGAGGATCAGCGTGGCGGATGTGTTGTTACCTACCCTTACCACCTGGGGGCGGCCCATCAGGAAGTCCAGGATCCAGTTGCAGAGGGGGTTGTTTAGTCCCAGGTTCCTTAGCTTAGTGATGAGCTTTGAGGGCACTATGGTGTTCAACACTGAACTGTAGTCAATGAATAACATTCTCACATAGGTGTTCCTTTTGTCCAGGTGTGAACGGGCAGTGTGGAGTGCAATAGATATTGCATCATCTGTGGATCTGTTGGGGCAGTATGCAAATTGGAGTGGGTCTAGGGTTTCTGGGATAATGGTGTTGATGTGACCCATGACCAGCCTTTCAAAGCACTTCATGGCTACAGACCTGAGTGCATCGGGTCGGTATTAATTTTGGCAGGTTACCTTAGTGTTCTTGGGCACAGGGACTATGTTGGTCTGCTTGAAACATGTTGGTATCACAGACTCAGACAGGGAGAGGTTGAAAATGTCAGTGAAGACACTTGCCAGTTGGTCAGTGCATGCTCTGAGTACACGTCCTGGTAATCCGTCTGGCCCCACAGCCTTGTGAATGTTAACCTTTTTAAAGGTCAACATTCACAAGGTGGTAGGTATACATTCAGAAAAGTAGGCCAGTTTCCGTAGCAATTCATGTAATATCCTCACCATTATGCCTTTTCTACATCTGCCTTTCAGTAAGCAGGAAATGAGGTTTGGGCTGATGTACCTGTGTGATCTTCATTATGATCTATTCATTTTCCATGCACATTCTGAACTCCCACACACACAATATCAGAATTGTGTGAAGTGTAACTGGATATTGTTGTATTGAATGTGTAAGAAATAGCTATGCAAAGGATCAAATACTAATTACAGTAATTGCAGCTCTTTATTAGCCTACAGAGTCAATAAGCACCAACCAGACAGAAGATCTAGCAACGTTAGATACAGAAACTAATGTAGAAATCGTACCTTTCTGCGGCAGGTTTTTTTTTACCTTTGTTTAAATAGGCAAGTCAGTTAAGAGCAAATTCTTATTTACAATGATAGCCTAGGAACAGTGGGTTAACTGCCTTGTTCACGGGCAGAACGACAAATTTTTACCTTGTCAGCTCGGGGATTCCCCTGGCTGGGCCACTTCATCTTGTAGCAGGTTGAGGGACTAACGTTAACTTGCTTCCACTAGCTAGCTACTACTAGCTAGCATGAGGGACTAACTTACTTTCACTAGCTAGAATGACTATAGACAGTAGCCAGGTAGGGCTAGCTAGTTAGTTAGCCAGCTTGCTAGCTAGTCAGCAATAACTTTAGCAGGCTAATGCTAGCTAGGCAGGTAGTGCAAGCCAACTTTGTTCAGTTGTTGTTTAGGGTTAGGCCCAATTTGGAAACCATAAAGAAGAAAATGAGTTTAACCAATTTAAGTTACGATTTTCAACTAGAATAATTATAAAACTATTCATTTTCTTGTTTGGACTTGTCAAGATTAAAGGAAATTGGAATTATCCATGAACAAATGAACTGTCAGTGAGTCAGATACTGAAGTTAGATACTGAAGTTGGGGTTAGTGTTTTAGATACTGGAGTCAGATACTGAAGTTGGGGTTAGTGTTTTAGATACTGGAGTCAGATACTGAAGTTGGGGTTAGTGTTTTAGATACTGATGTTAGGGTTTATGAAGTTAGGGTTTATGTGTTTTAGATACTGGAGTCAGATACTGAAGTTTGTGTTTATGTGTTAGATATTGGAGTCAGATACCGAAGTTAGTGTTTATGTGTTAGATATTGGAGTCAGATACCGAAGTTAGTGTTTATGTGTTAGATATTGGAGTCAGATACTGAAGTTAGTGTTTATGTGTTAGATATTGGAGTCAGATACTGAAGTTGGGGTTAGTGTTAGATACTGGAGTCAGATACTGAAGTTCGTGTTTATGTGTTAGATATTGGAGTCAGATACTGAAGTTTGGGTTAGTGTTTTAGATACTGAAGTCAGATACTGAAGTCCGATACTGAAGTTGGGGTTAGTGTTTTAGATACTGAAGTCAGATACTAAAGTCAGATACTAAAGTCAGATACTGAAGTCAGATACTGAAGTTAGATACTAAAGTTGGGGTTAGTGTTTTAGATACTGGAGTCAGATACTGAAGTCAGACACTGAAGTCAGATACTGAAATCAGATACTGAAGTCAGATACTGAAGTTAGATACTGAAGTTGGGGTTAGTGTTTTAGATACTGGAGTCAGATACTGAAGTTGGGGTTAGTGTTTTAGATACTGGAGTCAGGTACTGAAGTTGGGGTTAGTGTTTTAGATACTGGAGTCAGGTACTGAAGTTGGGGTTAGTGTTTTAGATACTGGAGTCAGATACTGAAGTTGGGGTTAGTGTTTTAGATACTGGAGTCAGATACTGAAGTTGGGGTTAGTGTTTTAGATACTGGAGTCAGATACTGAAGTTGGGGTTAGTGTTTTAGATACTGGAGTCAGATACTGAAGTTGGGGTTAGTGTTTTAGATACTGGAGTCAGATACTGAAGTTGGGGTTAGTGTTTTAGATGCTGGAGTCAGATACTGAAGTTGGGGTTAGTGTTAGATACTGGAGTCAGATACTGAAGTTAGTGTTTATGTGTTAGATACTGAAGTCAGATACTGAAGTTAGTGTTTATGTGTTAGATATTGGAGTCCGATACTGAAGTTGGGGTTCGTGTTTTAGATACTGAAGTCAGATACTGAAGTCCGATACTGAAGTTGGGGTTCGTGTTTTAGATACTGAAGTCAGATACTGAAGTTGGGGTTAGTGTTTTAGCTACTGAAGTTAGGGTTTATGAAGTTAGGGTTAGTGTTTTAGATACTGGAGTCAGATACTGAAGTTGGGGTTAGTGTTTTAGATACTGGAGTCAGATACTGAAGTTGGGGTTAGTGTTTTAGATACTGGAGTCAGATACTGAAGTTGGGGTTAGTGTTTTAGATATTGGAGTCAGATACTGAAGTTAGTGTTTATGTGTTAGATATTGGAGTCAGATATTGAAGTTAGTGTTTATGTGTTAGATATTGGATTTGGGTTAGTGTGTTAGATACTGAAGTTAAGGTCAGACTGAGGTTCTGAAGTTAGTATAGACTGAGATACTGAAGTTACATTAGACTGAGGTAAGCTGTAGTTTTTACGACGATAACAACAGCAGCAACAGGAAACCACAGCTCTGCTAGTGTGACAGTTTGATATTTCTCTACACCTACACCAACCAGAAAGTTGACAGGCGTACAGTACATTCGGAAAGTATTTATTACGTTACAGCCTTGTTCTAAAATGGATTACATTTTTTCCCCTGGTCAATCTACACACAATACCCTATAATGACAAAGCAAAAACAGGTTTTTAGAAATTTTTGCAAATATATACAAAAACTAGATATATCCCATTTACATAAGTTTTCAGACCCTTTACTCAGTACTTTGTTGAAGCACTTTTGGCAGCGATTTCAGCATCAAGTCTTTTTGGGTGTGACGCTACAATCTTGGCACACCTGTATTTGGGGAGTTAGTCCCGTTATTCTATGCAGATCCTCTCAAGCTCTGTCAGGTTGGATGGGGAGCTTCGCTGCACAGCTATTTCAGGTCTCTCCAGAGATGTTCGATCGGGTTGAAGTCAGGGCTCTGGCTGGGCCACCCAAGGGCATTCAGAGACTTGTCCTGTTGGAAGGTGAACCTTTGCCCCAGTCTGAGGTCCTGAGCACTCTGGAGCAGGTTTTCTTCAAGGATCTGCCACCACCATGCATGCTGGTGCCTGGTTTCGTCCAGACGTGACACTTGGCATTCAAAGTATTTCCAAACCTTTTACATTTAAGAATGAAGGTGGCCCCTGTGTTCTTGGGGACCTAAAATGCTACAGATTATTTGGGGTACCCTTCCCCAGGTCTGTGCCTCGACACAATCATGTCTCGGAGCTCTACGGACAATTCCTTCGACGTCTAGGCTTGGTTTTTGCTCTGACATGCACTGTCAATTTTGGGACCTTATATAGAAAGGTGTGCATTTCCACATCATGTCCAGTCAATTGAATTTATCACAGGTGGACTCCAATCAAGTTGTAGAAACAGCTCAAGGATGATCAATGGAAACGGGATGCACCTGAGCTCAATTTCAAGTCTCATAGCAAAGGGTCTGAATACTTATGTAAAGAAAGTTTTTAAATTTTAATACATTTTCAAAAATGTCTAAAACCTGTTTTCGCTTTGTCATTATGGGGTATTGATGAGGATTTTTTTTAATTTAATGCATTTTAGAACAAGGCTGTATCGTAACAAAATGTGGAGAAAGTGAAGGGGTCTGAATACTTTCCGAATGCACTGTACTCCTCAGTGTCCCTACAGAAAGCCTCTGACTTCTCGTCACTGATAATCCACCATGCTTTTTATCTGGTTTTTATCTGGTTCACAGAGACTGAGACATCAGTAGGCATAGACACCATGCAGAGACAGAAGTGCTAGATGTGACTGTGTTTTTCCACTGACTGGCTGACTGACAGGTTTCAGTTTGGAAGATCTTCCAGAAAACTATCACTTCATCTGGTGTTGTATGTTCCATCTGTAGGTGAGGTGGGTCATTTAAAGAAATGAAAGAGAAACGGATCGAAAAAAATATGTTTTAATTAACCTCAGGCATTTCAGCACGGTCCAAAGTATTTAGAGTTAAAACTCTTCTTCGAGACTTAACAGTTAGCAAGCTTAATATTCACAGAATCATTTCTCCCCAGATTCAGCTGAACTTCAGTGTCCAGCAGATTTACATTGACATTTTAGTCATTAAGCTCTTATCCAGAGTGACTTACAGTTAGTGCATTCATCTCAAGATAGGGATAGGGTTAGCTAGGTGGGACAACCATATAGCTCAGTCATACTAAGTAGATTATTCCTCAATAATGTAGCTATTAGCAAAGTCAGTGTTATTTGGGGGGGAACTTGTGAGTGTTAGTTCACGAATGGATATTTTAATTTTGGGGGGGGTGTAGGATTATTTTATGATACTCTTGGAAGAGGTAGGGCTTCAGATGTTTTGGGAAGATGGCCAGGGACTGCTGTCCTAGCTTCAAGGGGAACTGGTTCCACCATTGGGGTGCCAGGACAGAGAAGAGCTTTGACTGGGCTGAGCGGGAGTTGCCATAGGGGTGGGAGGGCCAAGAGACCAGAGGTGGAAAAGTGGAGTGCTTGGTTTGGGGTGTAGGGTTTCAGCATAGCCTGAAGGTAAGGAGGGGCAGTTACTCTTGCTTCTCCGTAGACAAGTACCATGGTCTTGTAGTGGATGGGTTGGTGTAGGGTTTGACCAGAGCCTGGAGGTAGGGAGGGGTAGTTACTCTTGCTGCTCCGTAGACAAGTACCATGGTCTTGTAGTGGATGCAAGCTTCAACTGGAAGCCATTGGAGTGTGCAGAGGAGTGGTGTCACATGGGAGAACCTGGCAAAGTTGAACACCAGGTGGGCTGCTTGGCATTCTGGATACATTTCAGGGCTTTGATGGCACAAACGGGAGCCCAGCCAACAGCGAGTTGCAGTAGTCCAGACTGGAGATGACAAGGGCCTGGTTTCATCCCAAGGTTCTTTGCACTCTGGGAGGCAGACTCTGTGATGTTGTCAATCATGATGGTGAGGTCTTGGAGCAACAGGCCTTCTCCGGGAGGAAGAGCAGCTCTGTCTTCTCGAGGTTGAGGTGGCACACAGAGATGCGTGTTGCCAACTGTGTGTCCGAAGGGGGTGGCTGAGTGACTTGGTCTATAGAGAGAAGAGGAGAGGGCCTAGAACGAAATCTGGGGACACCAGTAGTGAGAGCGCGTGGTGCAGACACAGAACCTCTCCACATCACCTGGTAGGAGCAGCCTGCCAGGTAGTATGCAATTCAATAGTGTGCAGAACCTGAGACGCCCAGCCCTGAGAGGATGGAGAGGAGGCAGAGCCTGAGACGCCCAGCCCTGAGAGGTGGAGAGGAGACAGAGCCTGAGACGCCCAGCCCTGAGAGGTGGAGAGGAGGCAGAGCCTGAGACGCCCAGCCCTGAGAGGATGGAGAGGAGGCAGAGCCTGAGGCGCTCAGCCCTGAGAGGGTTGAGAGGAGGATCTGATGGTTCACCATAAGGCAGCGGATAGATCTAAGAAGATGAGAACCCGAGAGAGAGTCAGCTTAGAAGTGTGGAGAGCCTCCGTGACACAGAGGAGAGCAGTCTGGGTTGAGTGACCCGTCTTGAAGCCTGACTGTTTAGGATCTAGAATATCGTTCTCTAGTTTCTGATGTCAATTGTTGGTTTCTTGAGGGGAGCGACTCTGCTATTTTGGGGATGCAGCCAGTGGTCAGGGATGAGTTGATGAGGGAAGTGAGGAATGGGAGAAGGTCTCCCAGAGATGGTCTGGAGAAGGGAGGAGGGTGTGGGGTTGAGCGGGCAGATTGTCGGGCGGACGGAAATCACTAGTCGCAGGATTTCATCTGGCGAAAAAAAAGTCCAGGCGTAGGGTAGTTCTGGGACCAGTGGATTCAATAGTGAATGAGGAGTGGATGTCGTCAACCTTCTGTTCAAAGTGGTTGACAAAGTCGTCTGCAGAGAGGGAGAAGGAAGGAGGGAGGGGGATTAAGGCGAGGAAAATAGTTTCCTAGGGTTAGAGGCAGAATCTTAAATTTAGAGTGATAGAAAGTGGCTTTAGCAACAGACACAGAGGAACAGAAGGTGGAGAAGAGGGAGTAAAATAATGATTTAGTTTTCCTCCATTTTCACTCAGCTGCCTGCAGCCCTGTTCTGTAAGCTCCTAATGAGTCATTCAGCTGCCTGCAGCCCTGTTCTGTAAGCTCGTAATGAGTCACTCAGCCACGGAGCAGGAAGGGAAGCCCGAGCCGGTTGGGAGCCGGCCGGTGGAAAGGAGACAGTGAGAGTCATAGGATGCAGAAAAAGAGGACAGTCGGGTCGAAGAGGCAGAATATGGAGACAGGAGGGAGAAGGATTTAGCAGAAGGGAGAGAAGATAGGATAGAAGAGGAGAGAGTAGTGGGAGAGAGAGAGAGAAGATTGCGACAGTGCATGACCATCTAGGTAGGGGCTGAGTGGTTATGGTTGGAGGAAAGGGAGAAAGAAAAGGAGATTGCGGTGAGCCATTGTCACGAAATGAGGTTATCAAGGTGTCAAGCTCATTGAGGAACTCTCTAAGGGACCCTGATGGGCGATAGATTAAAACAATGTTAAGCTTTAGTTGACAAGTGACAGTGACAGCATGGAATTCAAATGAGGAGATGGACAGGTGAGGGAGAAGGAGAAAATCTCCCATTATGAGAAATGAGTAGCCCTGTGCCACCACGGTGATGACCAGATGCTCTTGGACTATGAGAGAAAACGTAGTCAGATAAAGACAGGGCAACTGGAGTAGCAGTGTTCACTGGGGTGATCCATATCTCCACCAGGACCAAAAAGTCTAGGGACTGAAGGGCAGCCTAGGCTGAGATGAACGCTCATTTTTTACCACAGACCGGCAGTTCCAAACGCAGTCCAGCAGATGTCCACATTTGGAGTAATAAACTGTCTTTAGTTCACATTTGAAACGCTCTCCTTGTTCCCTTTGTCCTTGTTTCCCCTCTTCACCCATGCCTTGCTGTCCACAGCAGAACAGGACAGTTTTGTGGTTAGAGGTCAGGGTTCAGTCTTTGTCCTTGTTTCTCTTTCCCCCCATGCCTTGCTGTCCATGGCAGAACAGGACAGTCTCGGGGTTAGAGGTCAGGGTTCAGTCTTACAGACTCCACCAGTACAGGACAGTCTTGGGGCCAGGGTCAGGGGTTAGAGGCAAGTCCTTGCTCCCCCCACCACTAGTACAGGAGATTATTGGAGCCAGACTGAAGCGCTCAGGTATCGCTGGCCTGCTGAGGGGTTATAGTTCAGGTTCAGGTGTCAGAGGCAGGTCCTTCTCCCCCCCACCACTAGTACAGGATAGTCTTGGAGCCAGACTGAAGCTCTCAGGTATTTCTGGCCTGCTGAATCTTCTCCTAAACTCATCTGTAGTAAAGTAATACATGAGAGGGTCCAGTCCTGAGTTGAGACTGGCAAGACAGAGGGTGACAGGATGGCATCGCAGCACCATCTCTCTGACCTCACAGCTCCCCAGGGCATCGGCCTTTGCCAGAAAGTCTAGTGGCATGGTGACATGGTATGGGGAGAAGCAGAGCAGGAACACCCCGGCACAGCTCAACACCATCCTCAACGCCCTCTTCTTCTCCCCATGGTCCTTCACCCCTCCCCCCTCCCCCTCCCCCCTGTGGACTCGCAGGCTGCCGGCTGACAGACAGGCGCAGGTCAGAACTAGGATCAGAGGGAGGATGAAGCCAACCAGCTCCGCCCCCACCATCAGAGCCCAGCCGGCCGCAGGGCTGACTTCACGCATGGGGAGCTCCGCAAAACACACCGCCACCAGGGAGGTAGGGCCAGGTGTAGGGGTTGGGGAAGAGGTGGGGGCTGGGGCATATGAGCTAGGACTGGAGGCATAGGGGTTAGGGGTAAGGTCATAGGGGGCAGTGTGAGTGTAGAGGTCAGGGGTCAGGCTGGTGTTTCGGAGCAGAGGGAAAGGCAGACAGCCGAGACAGACCAGCAACCAGCCAGCGGCACATACACACATGTCCCCTCGTCGTCTGTTGGAACGGTACCTCAGCGGGTGCATGATGAGCTCACAGCGCCGCACACTCACACACACCAGGAAGAATATAGAGGCGTACATGTTGACGTATTTCAGGTAGAAACACAACATGCAGAGAGGCTGGCCGAATGGCCAGGTATGGTTCAGGTAGTAGTAGATACGGAGAGGTAGGGAGAGGACCTGGAGGAGACAGAACATACAGGTAGTTAAATATATATATATCCAACAGGTATTAAAATGTACAGGTTAGGAGAGGTTAAAACAGGTGAGGTTTTAATGTCTTAATTATATCAAAATGTGGGGCAGAACTGATACAACAAAAATGAAACGCATTTCACTCCATTAGAACCATGAAATGAGATCCTCAAAGCTTAAAAGAAACGTTTAAAATTGGGCACAGCCATGCACTGTTAGACTTAACTGACACCCTGCTGTTCAACTGAGATTCTCATAGTTGTGTTACTGTTCAACTGATATTATAGGTGAATGTGACAGTGTTCACTTTGATGGAAACAGGTGAGGAACATACACCCTGACGTCAGTCGCGTCTATATAGGGATTGGATGAAGCTCAGTATTAAATTCAAATGACCCTGTTATCATTTCTAAGCCAATATGACACCAATCTCTATGAAAATGTGCTAATCAATTGAAGGTATACAACACACTTACCCGATTTTTTAACAGGGTGGTTATTTAGTTTTGAGATTATTTCTTACATCTACCAAACTCAAATTCTAGATGTCGGATTAGAACTAGACTATAGCGTCCATAAAGTGACCATTGGACTTAAAAAATGCAGGGTTTTGACTCAATTTGTTGGTGCAATAGTTTTTATTAAATGTATAATTTATCGCTGTCATGTGAACATTTACGTCCATTGCGAAACAACGAGGTGCTCCATTTTGTTTCGGGATGAAGCCCAGAGTCCTAACAGCGGGTCAGTTGCTCGGCAACAACACAGCTGCTTGCTCCAGGCTGCCAGTCAGAAGAAGTTTATGTGAACAAACCTAGGCTACTGTAGATAGCTAGCTACATGGTGGTGTTCAAGCTGAGGTTAATCAATAAAGAAGTGTATGTGAACAAACCTGGGCTACTGTAGATAGCTAGCTACATGGTGGTGTTCAAGCTGAGGTTAATCAATAAAGAAGTTTATGTGAACAAACCTAGGCTACTGTAGATAGCTAGCGAAATGGTGGTGTTCAAGCTGAGGTTAATCAATAAAGAAGTTTATGTGAACAAACCTAGGCTACTGTAGATAGCTAGCTACATGGTGGTGTTCAAGCTGAGGTTAATCAATAGAGAAGTTTATGTGAACAAACCTAGGCTACTGTAGATAGCTAGCTACATGGTGGTGTTCAAGCTGAGGTTAATCAATAAAGAAGTGTATGTGAACAAACCTGGGCTACTGTAGATAGCTAGCTACATGGTGGTGTTCAAGCTGAGGTTAATCAATAAAGAAGTTTATGTGAACAAACCTAGGCTACTGTAGATAGCTAGCGAAATGGTGGTGTTCAAGCTGAGGTTAATCAATAGAGAAGTTTATGTGAACAAACCTAGGCTACTGTAGATAGCTAGCGAAATGGTGGTGTTCAATGACTGCAGGGTGCAAATGCTTGCTTGCATCAGAAAAATAACCTTAATACATTCCAGTACACTCTTCTTGACATGTGTGCTGATCAACAGTGCCAAACTAACAACTCTGCCATGTGTTGGCTATTTTCAACTCTGCTGTGCACCCTTTTGTTTGAAGGTAGCCACAATAATTTCCGAATAATATATTCGTTTTGAATATAAAAGTCCCCCATTGAAAGTGATTCAAACTGATACAAATAGTGGAATAATTTTTTATTTCACCTTTATTTAACCAGGTAGGCTAGTTGAGAACAAGTTCTCATTTGCAACTGCGACCTGGCCAAGATAAAGCATAGCAGTGTGAACAGACAACACAGAGTTACACATGGAGTAAACAATTAACAAGTCAATAACAGTAGAAAAAAGAGAGTCTATATACATTGTGTGCAAAAGGCATGAGGAGGTAGGCGAATAATTACAATTTTTCAGATTAACACTGGAGTGATGAATGATCAGATGGTCATGTACAGGTAGAGATATTGGTGTGCAAAAGGGCAGAAAAGTAAATAAATAAAAACAGTATGGGGATGAGGTAGGTAAAAATGGGTGGGCTATTTACCGATAAACTATGTACAGCTGCAGCGATCGGTTAGCTGCTCAGATAGCAGATGTTTGAAGTTGGTGAGGGAGATAAAAGTCTCCAACTTCAGCAATTTTTGCAATTCGTTCCAGTCACAGGCAGCAGAGAACTGGAACGAAAGGCGGCCAAATGAGGTGTTGGCTTTAGGGATGATCAGTGAGATACACCTGCTGGAGCGCGTGCTACGGGTGGGTGTTGCCATCGTGACCAGTGAACTGAGATAAGGCGGAGCTTTACCTAGCATGGACTTGTAGATGACCTGGAGCCAGTGGGTCTGGCAACGAATATGTAGCGAGGGCCAGCCGACTAGAGCATACAGGTCGCAGTGGTGGGTGGTATAAGGTGCTTTAGTGACAAAACGGATGGCACTGTGATAAACTGCATCCAGTTTGCTGAGTAGAGTTTTGGAAGCAATTTTGTAGATGACATCGCCGAAGTCGAGGATCGGTAGGATAGTCAGTTTTACTAGGGTAAGTTTGGCGGCGTGAGTGAAGGAGGCTTTGTTGCCGACTCTAGATTTGATTTTCGAATGGAGATGTTTGATATGAGTCTGGAAGGAGAGTTTGCAGTCTAGCCAGACACCTAGGTACTTATAGACGTCCACATATTCTAGGTCGGAACCATCCAGGGTGGTGATGCTAGTCGGGCATGCAGGTGCAGGCAGCGACCGGTTGAAAAGCATGCATTTGGTTTTACTAGCGTTTAAGAGCAGTTGGAGGCCACGGAAGGAGTGTTGTATGGCATTGAAGCTCGTTTGGAGGTTAGATAGCACAGTGTCCAAGGACGGGCCGGATGTATATAGAATGGTGTCGTCTGCGTAGAGGTGGATCAGGGAATCGCCCGCAGCAAGATCAACATCATTGATATATACAGAGAAAAGAGTCGGCCCGAGAATTTAACCCTGTGGCACCCCCATAGAGACTGCCAGAGGACCAGACAGCATGCCCTCCGATTTGACACACTGAACTCTGTCTGCAAAGTAGTTGGTGAACCAGGCAAGGCAATCATCAGAAAAACCGAGGCTATTGAGTCTGCCGATAAGAATATGGTGATTGACAGAGTCGAAAGCCTTGGCAAGGACGATGAAGACGGCTGCACAGTACTGTCTTTTATCGATGGCGGTTATGATATCGTTTAGTACCTTGAGCGTGGCTGAGGTGCACCCGTGACCGGCTCGGAAACCAGATTGCACAGCGGAGAAGGTACAGTGGGATTCGAGATGGTCAGTGACCTGTTTGTTGACTTGGCTTTCGAAGACCTTAGATAGGCAGGGCAGGATGGATATAGGTCTGTAACAGTTTGGGTCCAGGGTGTCTCCCCCTTTGAAGAGGGGGATGACTGCGGCAGCTTTCCAATCCTTGGGGATCTCAGACGATATGAAAGAGAGGTTGAACAGGCTGGTAATAGGGGTTGCGACAATGGCGACGGATAGTTTCAGAAATAGAGGGTCCAGATTGTCAAGCCCAGCTGATTTGTACGGGTCCAGGTTTTGCAGCTCTTTCAGAACATCTGCTATCTGGATTTGGGTAAAGGAGAACCTGGAGAGGCTTGGGCGAGTAGCTGCGGGGGGGGGGGGGGGGCGGAGCTGTTGGCCGAGGTTGGAGTAGCCAGGCGGAAGGCATGGCCAGCTGTTGAGAAATGCTTGTTGAAGTTTTCGATAATCATGGATTTATCGGTGGTGACCGTGTTACCTAGCCTCAGTGCAGTGGGCAGCTGGGAGGAGGTACTCTTGTTCTCCATGGACTTCACAGTGTCCCAGAACTTTTTGGAGTTGGAGCTACAGGATGCAAATTTCTGCCTGAAGAAGCTGGCCTTAGCTTTCCTGACTGACTGCGTGTATTGGTTCCTGACTTCCCTGAACAGTTGCATATCGCGGGGACTATTTGATGCTATTGCAGTCCGCCACAGGATGTTTTTGTGCTGGTCGAGGGCAGTCAGGTCTGGAGTGAACCAAGGGCTATATCTGTTCTTAGTTCTGCATTTTTTGAATGGATACCCGGGCCAGGTCGATTAGAAAGGCCTGCTCACAGAAGTGTTTTAGGGAGCATTTGACAGTGATGAGGGGTGGTCGTTTGACTGCGGCTCCGTAGCGGATACAGGCAATGAGGCAGTGATCGCTGAGATCCTGGTTGAAGACAGTGGAGGTGTATTTGGAGGGCCAGTTGGTCAGGATGACGTCTATGATGGTGCCCTTGTTTACAGATTTAGGGTTGTACCTGGTGGGTTCCTTGATGATTTGTATGAGATTGAGGGCATCTAGCTTAGATTGTAGGACTGCCGGGGTGTTAAGCATATCCCAGTTTAGGTCACCTAACAGAACAAACTCTGAAGCTCGATGGGGGGCGATCAATTCACAAATGGTGTCCAGGGCACAGTTGGGAGCTGAGGGGGGTCGGTAGCAGGTGGCAACAGTGAGAGACTTATTTCTGGAGAGAGTAATTTTTTTAATTAGTAGTTTGAACTGTTTGGGTATGGACCTGGAAAGTATGACATTACTTTGCAGGCTATCTCTGCAGTAGACTGCAACTCCTCCCCCTTTGGCAGTTCTATCTTGACGGAAAATGTTATAGTTTGGTATGGAAATCTCCGAATTTTTGGTGGCCTTCCTGAGCCAGGATTCAGTCACGGCAAGGACATCAGGGTTAGCAGAGTGTGCTAAAGCAGTTAGTAAAACAGACTTAGGGAGGAGGCTTCTGATGTTGACATGCATGAAACCAAGGCTTTTTCGATCACAGAAGTCAACAAATGAGGGTGCCCGGGGACATGCAGGGCCTGGGTTTACCTCCACATCACCTGCGGAACAGAGGAGGAGTAGTATGAGGGTGTGGCTAAAGGCTATCAAAACTGGTTGCCTAGAGCGTTGGGGACAGAGAATAAAAGGAGCAGATTTCTGGGCATGGTAGAATATATTCAGGGCATAATGCGCAGACAGGGGTATGGTGGGGTGCGGGTACAGCGGTGATTCAGACAGTTAGCAGGCCTGTGCTAACAAGCTAACAGTTAGTAGGCCGGGGCTAAACAAGGTAGCAGTTAGCGGACCGGGGCTAAACAAGCTAGCAGTTAGTAGGCCGGGGCTAAACAAGGTAGCAGTTAGCGGACCGGGGCTAAACAAGCTAGCAGTTAGCAGGCCGAATTAGCAAGCAAGGAGATAGCAAGGGCTAGAAAGTTAGCCTTTGGGGGACGTCGTGAATGGGTGAGTCTGTTTATGCCTCTTCATGCGGTGACATCGATAGACCGGTTGTGGGTCCGGATATTGTAGCCCAGGAGTATGCTTCGGTGGTAGCACAGGAGCTCTGGCCGGGCTAGCTTCAAGCTAAGTGGATGGAAACGCTAGCCAGGAGTAATCATCCGGGGTTGCGGTTAGCTAGTTAGCTAGTTGTGAAGATCCAGCTAGTTGTGGAGATCCAGCTGAAAATGTTCCGTTTGCGGTGGGAATCCGGTGGGAATCCGGGGATAAAAAAATAATAGGTCCGTTATGCTCTGGTTAGAGTCGCGTTGTTCGAACTGGCGGGAGCTTTCCGAGCTAGAGGTTAGCTGATGACCGCTAGCAATGGTTTGCTGACTGTAGCTGGTAGTTAGCTGGCTAGCTTCAGTTGAGAGGTTCCGGATCCGAAGTAAATATAAATACTTTAGAAAAAAAAGCAGATCCGCGCTACATTGGGTGAGGCGGGTTGCAGGAGACTATTTAGAAGTTGAGGTTTAGCAAAATGTTTTAAAAGATATGCGAAGAAAAATATGTAAAAAAAACTATATATACAAGGGACACGACACGACAAGACGTCTGACTGCTACGCCATCCAAATTACATATTTGGACTAGATAATGCTAAACAAGGTTGGGATGTTGTTGCATAAATTCAACAAAAGACAATAAAAATATGTTGAAATTGCACTGTGGAAGTAATATACTTTAGATTTGCATTGGGAACATGCTGTACTTAAACAGTACAGCCTAACCTATGGATTGTGCACCCATTAAATGGGGTATCAGCCTACTCAGTGACACTCACAGAACACACCTTTGTAGAGTTAACACAAATATTAGAATCTTAGCTCCAATTGTGCCCATCTGCTTCCCTTAAATGGGGCTTTGTTGGTCATTGAAGACTGAAAATCCCTATACATACTATGGTTTGCATGCCCTACCAAAGGACCCTATCATGCTGAATTCGTGGTTGGAGTTTATTGGTCCCCAGTGCAGTGGTGGTTTCGAATCGAAATGTAGTCAATAAAGCAAGTTGAAAAGCATAAACAGTGGGCCGTCCTGTTCTTTACTTATGCAACCTTTATTTAACTAGGCAAGTCAGTTAAGATATTTTCTTATTTACAATGACAGCCTACCCTTGCCTAACCTGGATGACAATGGGCCAATTGTGTGCTGCCCTATGAGACTCCCAATCACAGCCAGATGTGATGCAGCCTGGATTCAAACCAGGTACTGTAGTGACACCTCTTGCACTGAGAGGAAGTGTCTTAGACCACTGCGCCACTCGGGAGCCCAGTAGCTAGACTATAGACTGCTGGATATGTACCCTACATGGCTATTCTAGACCATAGACTGCTGGATATGTACCCTACATGGCCAAGCTAGACTATAGACTGCTGGATATGTACCCAACATGGCCAAGCTAGACCATAGACTGCTGGATATGTACCCAACATGGCCAAGCTAGACCATAGACTGCTGGATATGTACCCTACATGGCCAAGCTAGACCATAGACTGCTGGATATGTACCCAACATGGCTATTCTAGACCATAGTCTGCTGGATATGTACCCTACATGGCCAAGCTAGACTATAGACTGCTGGATATGTACCCAACATGGCCAAGCTAGACCATAGACTGCTGGATATATACCCAACATGGCTATTTTAGACCATAGACTGCTGGATATGTACCCTACATGGTCAAGCTAGACCATAGACTGCTGGATATGTACCCTACATGGTAAAAAGTATGTGGACAACCCTTTAGTTGTGATTTTGGCTATTTCACTCCCGTTGCAGAAAGGTGTATAAAGCACATAGCCAATAGTCTCCATAGACAAACATTGGCAGTAGATTGGCCGGTACTGAGGAGCTCAGTGACTTTCAACGTGGCACCGTCATAGGATACCATACCACCTTTCCAAAATGTCAGTTTGTCACATTTCTGCTCTGTTAGAGATGCCCCTGTCAACTGTTAGTGCTGCTATTGTGAAGTGGAAACATCTAGGAGCAACAACGGCTCAACGAAGTGGTAGGCCACACAAGCTCATAGAACGGGACCTCCGAGTGCTGAAGCGCGTACCGTGTAAAAATCATCTGTCCTTTGTTGCATCACTCACTACCGGGTTCCAAACTGCCTCTGGAAGCAACGTCAGCACAATAACTGCTCGTCGGAAGCTTCATGAAATGGGTTTCCGTGGCCGAGCAGCAGCACACAAGCCTAAGATCACCATGCTCAATGTCAAGTGTTGACTGGAGTGGTGTAAAGCTTGCCGCCATTGGACTCTGCAGCAGTGGAAACGCGTTATCTGGAGTGATGAATCACGCTTCACCATTTGTCAGTCCGACGGACTAATCTGGGTTTGGCAGATGCCAGGAAAACGGTACCTGTCCCAATGCATAATGCCAACTGTAAAGTGTGGTGAATGAGGAATAATGGTCTGGGGCTGTTTTTCATGGTTCAGGCTAAGCACTTTAGTTCCAGTGAAGGGAAATCTTAACGCTACAGCATGCAAGGACATTCTAGATGATTCTGTGCTTCCAGCTTTGTGTTTCAGCATGACAATGCCCCCATGTGGAAGAACTTGACTGGCCTGCACAGAGCCCCGAACTCAACCCCATCGAATACCTTTGGGATGATATATATATATATATATATATATATATATATATATATATATATATATACACAGTATATCACAAAAGTGAGTACACCCCTCACATTTTTGTAAATATTTGAGTATATCTTTTCATGTGACAACACTGAAGAAAGGACACTTTGCTACAATGTAAAGTAGTGAGTGTACAGCTTGTATAACAGTGTACATTTGCTGTCCTCTCAAAATAACTCAACACACAGCCATTAATGTCTAAACCGCTGGCATCAAAAGTGAGTACACCCCTAAGTGAAAATGTCCAAATTGGGCCCAAAGTGTCAATATTTTGTGTGGCCACCATCATTTTCCAGCACTGCCTTAACCCTCTTGGGCATGGAGTTCACCAGAGCTTCACAGGTTGCCACTGAAATCCTCTTCCACTCCTCCATGACGATGTCACGGAGCTGGTGGATGTTAGAGACCTTACACTCCTCCACCTTCCGTTTGAGGATGCCCCACAGATGCTCAATAGGGTTTAGATCTGGAGACATGCTTGGCCAGTCCATCACCTTTACCCTCAGCTTCTTTAGCAAGGCAGTGGTCGTCTCGGAGGTGTGTTTGGGGTCGTTATCATGTTGAATACTGCCCTGCGGCCCAGTCTCTGCTTCAGTATGGCATTCATGGTTCCCTCAATGAACTGTAGCTCACCAGTGCCGGCAGCACTCATGCAGCCTCAGACCATGACACTCCCACCACCATGCTTGACTGTAGGCAAGACACACTTGTCTTTGTACTCCTCACCTGGTTGCCGCCACACACGCTTGACACCATCTGAACCAAATAAGTTTATCTTGGTCTCATCAGAACACAGGACATGGTTCCAGTAATCCATGTCCTTAGTCTGCTTGTCTTCAGCAAACTGTTTGCGGTCTTTCTTGTGCATCATCTTCAGAAGAGGCTTCCTTCTGGGACGACAGCCATGCAGACCAATTTGATGCAGTGTATGGCGTATGGTCTGAGCACGGACAGGCTGACACCCCACCCCTTCAACCTCTGCAGCAATGCTGGCAGCACTCATACGTCTATTTCCCAAAGACAACCTCCGGATATGACGCTGAGCACGTGCACTCAACTTCTTTGGTCGACCATGGTCGAGGCCTGTTCTGAGTGGAACCTGTCCTGTTAAACCGCTGTATGGTCTTAGCCACCGTGCTGCAGCTCAGTTTCAGGGTCTTGGCAATCTTCTTATAGCCCAGGCCATCTTTATGTAGAGCAATTATTTTTCTCTTTTTCTCAGATCCTCAGAGAGTTCTTTGCCATGAGGTGCCATGTTGAACTTCCAGTGACCAGTCAGTATGAGGGAGTGTGAGAGCGATGACACCAAATTTAACACACCTGCTCCCCATTCACACCTGAGACCTTGTAACACTAACGAGTCACATGACACCGGGGAGGGAAAATGGCTAATTGGGCCCAATTTGGACATTTTCACTTAGCGGTGTGTTCACTTTTGTTGCCAGCGGTTTAGACATTAATGGCTGTGTGTTGAGTTATTTTGAGGGGACAGCAAATTTACACTGTTATACAAGCTGTACACTCACTACTTTACATTGTAGAAAAGTGTCATTTCTTCAGTGTTGTCACATGAAAAGATATACTCAAATATTTACAAAAATGTGAGGGGTGTACTCACTTTTGTGATATACTGTATATAATGGACTTTACATTGCCCTGCTATTAAAATGATGAATACCGATGTGTGTGTATATATATATACTGTATATATATATTTAATGGACTTTACAGTGTCCTGCTATTAAAACTATGTATACCGGTGTGTGTACATATATATATATACTGTATATATATATTTAATGGACTTTACAGTGTCCTGCTATTAAAACTATGTATACCGGTGTGTGTACATATATATATATACTGTATATATATATTTAATGGACTTTACAGTGTCCTGCTATTAAAACTATGTATACCGGTGTGTGTGTATATATATATACTGTATATATATATTTAATGGACTTTACATTGCCCTGCTATTAAAATGATGAATACCGATGTGTGTGTATATATATATACTGTATATATATATTTAATGGACTTTACAGTGTCCTGCTATTAAAACTATGTATAGCGGTGTGTGTGTATATATATACTGTATATATATATTTAATGGACTTTACAGTGTCCTGCTATTAAAACTATGTATACCGGTGTGTGTGTATATATATATACTGTATATATATATTTAATGGACTTTACAGTGTCCTGCTATTAAAACTATGTATACCGGTGTGTGTGTATATATATATACTGTATATAATGGACTTTACATTGCCCTGCTATTAAAATGATGAATACCGATGTGTGTGTATATATATATACTGTATATATATATTTAATGGACTTTACAGTGTCCTGCTATTAAAACTATGTATACCGGTGTGTGTGTATATATATATACTGTATATATATATTTAATGGACTTTACAGTGTCCTGCTATTAAAACTATGTATACCGGTGTGTGTGTATATATATATACTGTATATATATATTTAATGGACTTTACAGTGTCCTGCTATTAAAACTATGTATACCGGTGTGTGTGTATATATATACTGTATATATATATTTAATGGACTTTACAGTGTCCTGCTATTAAAACTATGTATAGCGGTGTGTGTGTATATATATATACTGTATATATATATTTAATGGACTTTACAGTGTCCTGCTATTAAAACTATGTATACCGGTGTGTGTGTATATATATATACTGTATATATATATTTAATGGACTTTACAGTGTCCTGCTATTAAAACTATGTATAGCGGTGTGTGTGTATATATATATACTGTATATATATATTTAATGGACTTTACAGTGTCCTGCTATTAAAACTATGTATACCGGTGTGTGTGTATATATATATACTGTATATATATATTTAATGGACTTTACAGTGTCCTGCTATTAAAACTATGTATACCGGTGTGTGTACATATATATAATTTGGCTGTATGTATTTCTAGATATAGGCCTATTGTAAATGTGTCATATTGTTGCGTTGCCATCTTTATTTCAATAGTAAATACAGTTGAAGTCGGAAGTTTACATATACCCTAACGAAATACATTTAAACTCAGTTTAACAATTCCTGACATTTAATCCAATTACAAATTCCCTGTCTTAGGTCAGTTAGGATCACCACTTTATTTTAAGAATGTAAAATATCAGAATAATAGCAGAGAGAATGATATGTTTCAGTTTTTATTTATTTCATCACATTCCCAGTGGGTCAGAAGTTTACATTCCCTCAATTAGTATTTGGTAGCATTGCCTTTAAATGGTTTAACTTGGTCAAACGTTTCGGGTAGCCTTCCAACAGCTTCCCACAATATGTTCGGGTGAATTTTGGCCCATTCCTCCTGACAGCGCTTGTGTACCTGGGTTAGGTTTGTAGGCCTCCTTTCTCTCACATGCTTTTTCAGTTCTGCCCACAAATGTTCTATATGGTTGAGGTCAGGGCTTTGTGATGGCCACTCCAATACCTTGACTTTGTTGTCCTTAAGCCATTTTGCCACAACTTTGGAAGTATGCTTGGGGCATTGTCCATTTGGAAGAATTATTTGTGACCAAGCTTTAACTTCCCGACTGATTGTCTTGAGATGTTGCTTCAATATATCCACATAATTTCCCCTCCTCATGATGCCATCTACAGTGGGGCAAAAAAGTATTTAGTCAGCCAACAATTGTGCAAGTTCTCTCACTTAAAAAGATGAGAGGCCTGTAATTTTCATCATAGGTACACTTCAACTATGACAGACAAAATGAGAAAAAAAATCCAGAAAATCACATTGTAGGATTTTTAATGAATTTATTTGCAAATTATGTATTTTGTGAAGTGCACCAGTCCCTCCTGCAGCAAAGCACACCCACAACATGATGCTGCCACCCCCGTGCTTCACGGTTGGGATGGTGTTTTTTGGCTTGCAAGCCTCCCCTTTTTCCTTCAAACATAACGATGGTCATTATGGCCAAACAGTTCTATTTTTGTTTCATCAGACCAGAGGACATTTCTCCAAAAAGTACGATCTTTGTCCCCATGTGCAGTTGCAAATCGTAGTCTGGCTTTTTTATGGCAGTTTTGGAACAGTGGCTTCTTCCTTGCTGAGCTGCCTTTCAGGTTATGTCGATATAGGACTCGTTTTACTGTGGATATAGATGCTTTTGTACCTGTTTCCTCCAGCATCTTCACAAAATCCTTTGCTGTTGTTCTGGGATTGATTTGCACTTCTCACACCAAAGTACTTTCATCTCACAGGAGACAGAACGCATCTCCTTCCTGAGCGGTATGACGGATGAGTGGTCCCATGGTGTTTATACTTGCGTACTATTGTTTGTATAGATGAACGTGGTAACTTAAGGCGTTTGGAAATCAAGCATTTACCAGACTTGTGGAGGTCCACAATTTTTCTTCTGAGGTCTTGGCTGATTTCTTTTGATTTTCCCATGATGTCAAGCAAAGAGTCACTGCGTTTGAAGGTAGGCCTTGAAATGCATCCACAGGTTCACCTCCAATTGACTCAAATGATGTCAATTAGCCTATCAGAAGCTTCTAAAGCCATGACATCAGTTTCTGGAATTTTCCAAGCTGTTTAAAGGCACAGTCAACTTAGTGTATGTACAATTCTGACCCACTGGAATTGTGATCCAGTGAATTATAAGTGAAATAATCTGTCTGTAAACAATTGTTGGAAATATGACTTGTGTCATGCACAAAGTAGATGTCCTAACCGACTTGCCAATACTATAGTACCGTATCGTCATTTCCGGTCACAACTTGCAGGCTTGTTTTCGAGTTGCTGTGCGTTTTGTTGCTAACCTGTTTTGCTACCTGACAACTTTACGGTTTTCACTTTTTAATTACCGTTCATATATTTATTTATTTTTTCCTCAACTTTTTCACTCCGGACGCTTTATCTGGACACGATTCGTCAGGACCTCCAACAGCCGAAGCTAAGTAGTAACATTAACATGATGACTTCTAATTGCAGCCGCTGTACTCGGCTTACGGCGAGGATAGCTGTGCTGCAAGCCCAGCTTCAGACGCAATCGTTAGGCAAGGGTAATTTCAGTGTAGGAAAGGATGAAATAGCGTCTGTGGCACCAGTAAGTACAGATAGTAGTGTAAATCCCCTGGCACAGTCCCCGCAGCCGGACAACTTTCTCACGGTTTCTGGAAGGAAATGCTGTAGGAACGCTCAACCGGTGTCGCTCATTCAGCCGACAGAAACTTTCAACCGGTTTTCCCCATTAAGCAGCGGGTCGGAGTCAGAGGCCGATTCTTCTCTGGTCTCTACTCCTCCCGTTACGGGGTCTGAGACGCCGAAGCTTCCCACCATTAGCTCTGACAAATTGAAAACTCTAGTCATTGGCGACTCCATTACCCGCAGTATTAGACTTAAAGCGAATCATCCAGCGATCATACACTGTTTACCCGGGGGCAGGGCTACCGACGTTAAGGCTAATCTGAAGATGGTGCTGGCTAAAGCTAAAACTGGCGAGTGTAGAGAGTATAGAGATATTGTTATCCACGTCGGCACCAACGATGTTAGGATGAAACAGTCAGAAATCACTAAGCGCAACATAGCTTCTGCGTGCATATCAGCTAGAAAGATGTGTCGGCATCGAGTAATTGTCTCTGGCCCCCTCCCAGTTAGGGGGAGTGATGAGCTCTACAGCAGAGTCTCACAACTCAATCGCTGGTTGAAAACTGTTTTCTGCCCCTCCCAAAAGTTAGAATTTGTAGATAATTGGCCCTCTTTCTGGGACTCACCCACAAACAGGACCAAGCCTGACCTGCTGAGGAGTGACGGACTCCATCCTAGCTGGAGGGGTGCTCTCATCTTATCTACCAACATAGACAGGGCTCTAACTCCTCTAGCTCCACAATGAAATAGGGTGCAGGCCAGGCAGCAGGCTGTTAGCCAGCCTGCCAGCATAGTGGAGTCTGCCATTAGCACAGTCAGTGTAGTCAGCTCAGCTATCACCATTGAGACCGTGTCTGTGCCTCGACCTAGGTTGGGCAAAACTAAACATGGCGGTGTTCGCCTTAGCAATCTCACTAGGATAAAGACCACCTCCATTCCTGTCATTACTGAAAGAGATCATGATACCTCACATCTCAAAATAGGGCTACTTAATGTTAGATCCCTTACTTCAAAGGCAATTATAGTCAATGAACTAATCACTGATCATAATCTTGATGTGATTGGCCTGACTGAAACATGGCTTAAGCCTGATGAATTTACTGTTTTAAATGAGGCCTCACCTCCTGGCTACACTAGTGACCATATCCCCCGTGCATCCCGCAAAGGCGGAGGTGTTGCTAACATTTACGATAGCAAATTTCAATTTACACAAAAAAAAATGACATTTTCGTCTTTTGAGCTTCTAGTCATGAAATCTATGCAGCCTACTCAATCACTTTTTATAGCTACTGTTTACAGGCCTCCTGGGCCATATACAGCGTTTCTCACTGAGTTCCCTGAATTCCTATCGGACCTTGTAGTCATAGCAGATAATATTCTAATCTTTGGTGACTTTAATATTCACATGGAAAAGTCCACAGACCCACTCCAAAAGGCTTTCAGAGCCATCATCGACTCAGTGGGTTTTGTCCAACATGTCTCTGGACCCACTCACTGTCACAGTCATACGCTGGACCTAGTTTTGTCCCATGGAATAAATGTGGTGGATCTTAATGTTTTTCCTCATAATCCTGGACTATCGGACCACCATTTTATTACGTTTGCAATTGCAACAAATAATCTGCTTAGACCCCAACCAAGGAACATCAAAAGTCGTGCTATAAATTCACAGACAACACAAAGATTCCTTGATGCCCTTCCAGACTCCCTCTGCCTACCCAAGGACGCCAGAGGACAAAAATCAGTTAACCACCTAACTGAGGATCTCAATCTAACCTTGCGCAATACCCTAGATGCAGTTGCACCCCTAAAAACAAAAAAAATGTCTCATAAGAAACTAGCTCCCTGGTACACAGAAAATACCCGAGCTCTGAAGCAAGCTTCCAGAAAATTGGAACGGAAATGGCGCCACACCAAACTGGAAGTCTTCCGACTAGCTTGGAAGGACGGTACCGTGCAGTACCGTAGAGCCCTTACTGCTGCTCGATCATCCTATTTTTCTAACTTAATTGAGGAAAATAAGAACAATCCGAAATTCCTTTTTAATACTGTCGCAAAGCTAACTAAAAAGCAGCATTCCCCAAGAGAGGATGACTTTCACTTTAGCAGTGATAAATTCATGAACTTCTTTGAGGAAAAGATTATGATTATTAGAAAGCAAATTACGGACTCCTCTTTAAACCTGCGTATTCCTCCAAACCTCAGTTGTCCTGAGTCTGCACAACTCTGCCAGGACCTAGGATCAAGAGAGACGCTCAAGTGTTTTAGTACTATATCTCTTGACACAATGATGAAAATAATCATGGCCTCTAAACCTTCAAGCTGCATACTGGACCCTATTCCAACTAAACTACTGAAAGAGCTGCTTCCTGTGCTTGGCCCTCCTATGTTGAACATAATAAACGGCTCTCTATCCACTGGATGTGTACCAAACTCACTAAAAGTGGCAGTAATAAAGCCTCTCTTGAAAAAGCCAAACCTTGACCCAGAAAATATAAAAAACTATCGGCCTATATCGAATCTTCCATTCCTCTCAAAAATTTTAGAGAAGGCTGTTGCGCAGCAACTCACTGCCTTCCTGAAGACAAACAATGTATACGAAATGCTTCAGTCTGGTTTTAGACCCCATCATAGCACTGAGACGGCACTTGTGAAGGTGGTAAATGACATTTTAATGGCATCGGACCGAGGCTCTGCATCTGTCCTCGTGCTCCTAGACCTTAGTGCTGCTTTTGATACCATCGATCACCACATTCTTTTGGAGAGATTGGAAACCCAAATTGGTCTACACGGACATGTTCTGGCCTGGTTTAGATCTTATCTGTCGGAAAGATATCAGTTTGTCTCTGTGAATGGTTTGTCCTCTGACAAATCAACTGTAAATTTCGGTGTTCCTCAAGGTTCCGTTTTAGGACCACTATTGTTTTCACTATATATTTTACCTCTTGGGGATGTTATTCGAAAACATAATGTAAACTTTCACTGCTATGCGGATGACACACAGCTGTACATTTCAATGAAACATGGTGAAGCCCCAAAATTGCCCTCGCTAGAAGCATGTGTTTCAGACATAAGGAAGTGGATGGCTGCAAACTTTCTACTATTAAACTCGGACAAAACAGAGATGCTTGTTCTAGGTCCCAAGAAACAAAGAGATCTTCTGTTGAATCTGACAATTAATCTTAATGGTTGTACAGTCGTCTCAAATAAAACTGTGAAGGACCTCGGCGTTACTCTGGACCCTGATCTCTCTTTTGAAGAACATATCAAGACCATTTCGAGGACAGCTTTTTTCCATCTACGTAACATTGCAAAAATCAGAAACTTTCTGTCCAAAAATGATGCAGAAAAATTAATCCATGCTTTTGTCACTTCTAGGTTAGACTACTGCAATGCTCTATTTTCCGGCTACCCGGATAAAGCACTAAATAAACTTCAGTTAGTGCTAAATACGGCTGCTAGAATCCTGACTAGAACCAAAAAATTTGATCATATTACTCCAGTGCTAGCCTCTCTACACTGGCTTCCTGTCAAAGCAAGGGCTGATTTCAAGGTTTTACTGCTAACCTACAAAGCATTACATGGGCTTGCTCCTACCTATCTCTCTGATTTGGTCCTGCCGTACATACCTATACGTACGCTACGGTCACAAGACGCAGGCCTCCTAATTGTCCCTAGAATTTCTAAGCAAACAGCTGGAGGCAGGGCTTTCTCCTATAGAGCTCCATTTTTATGGAACGGTCTGCCTACCCATGTCAGAGACGCAAACTCGGTCTCAACCTTTAAGTCTTTACTGAAGACTCATCTCTTCAGTGGGTCATATGATTGAGTGTAGTCTGGCCCAGGAGTGGGAAGGTGAACGGAAAGGCTCTGGAGCAACGAACCGCCCTTGCTGTCTCTGCCTGGCCGGTTCCCCTCTTTCCACTGGGATTCTCTGCCTCTAACCCTATTACAGGGGCTGAGTCACTGGCTTGCTGGGGCTCTCTCATGCTGTCCCTGGAGGGGGTGCGTCACCTGAGTGGGTTGATTCACTGTTGTGGTCATCCTGTCTGGGTTGGCGCCCCCCCCCCCCTTGGGTTGTGCCGTGGCGGAGATCTTTGTGGGCTATACTCAGCCTTGTCTCAGGATGGTAAGTTGGTGGTTGAAGATATCCCTCTAGTGGTGTGGGGGCTGTGCTTTGGCAAAGTGGGTGGGGTTATATCCTTCCTGTTTGGCCCTGTCCGGGGGTGTCCTCGGATGGGGCCACAGTGTCTCCTGACCCCTCCTGTCTCAGCCTCCAGTATTTATGCTGCAGTAGTTTATGTGTCGGGGGGCTGGGGTCAGTTTGTTATATCTGGAGTACTTCTCCTGTCCTATTCGGTGTCCTGTGTGAATCTAAGTGTGCGTTCTCTAATTCTCTCCTTCTCTCTTTCTTTCTCTCTCTCGGAGGACCTGAGCCCTAGGACCATGCCCCAGGACTACCTGACATGATGACTCCTTGCTGTCCCCAGTCCACCTGGCCATGCTGCTGTTCCAGTTTCAACTGACCTGAGCCCTAGGACCATGCCCCAGGACTACCTGACATGATGACTCCTTGCTGTCCCCAGTCTACCTGGCCATGCTGCTGCTCCAGTTTCAACTTCCACCTGACTGTGCTGCTGCTCTAGTTTCAACTGTTCTGCCTTATTATTATTCGACCATGCTGGTCATTTATGAACATTGAACATCTTGACCATGTTCTGTTATAATCTCCACCCGGCACAGCCAGAAGAGGACTGGCCACCCCACATAGCCTGGTTCCTCTCTAGGTTTCTTCCTAGGTATTGGCCTTTCTAGGGAGTTTTTCCTAGCCACTGTGCTTCTCCACCTGCATTGCTTGCTGTTTGGGGTTTTAGGCTGGGTTTCTGTACAGCACTTTGAGATATCAGCTGATGTACGAAGGGCTATATAAATACATTTGATTTGATTTGATATAGTTTGTCAACTAGAAATTTGTGGAGTGGTTGAAAAACGAGTTTTACCCTCTAATGACTCCCCATCCTGCATGAGGGAGCGTAATCATCGCCTGACAGTAATTAGCATAACGCAACGGACATAAATATTCCTAGAAAATATTCCTATTCATGAAAATCACAAATGAAATATATTGAGACACAGCTTAGCCTTTTGTTAATCACCCTGTCATCTCAGATTTTCAAAACATGCTTTACAGCCAAAGCTAGACAAGCATTTGTGTACGTTTATCGATAGCCTAGCATAGCATTTTGTCCAGTTAGCAGCAGGTAACTTGGTCACGGAAATCAGAAAAGCAATCAAATTAAATTGTTTACCTTTGATGAGCTTCGGATGTTTTCACTCACGAGACTCCCAGTTAGATAGCAAATGTTCCTTTTTTCCAAAATGATTATTTTTGTAGGCGAAATAGCTCCGTTTGTTCTTCACTTTTGGCTGAGAAATCGCCCGGAAATTGCAGTCACGAAAACAGCGAAGAATATTCCAAATTAGCTCCATAACATCGAAACATGGCAAACGTTGTTTATAATCAATCCTCAAGGTGTTTTTCAAATATATATTAGATAATATATCCATCGGGACAATTCGTTTTTCAGTAGGACCGATTGGAGTAATAGCTACCTCTGTATTTTACGCAAGAATCTCTCTGGGAGCATCAGGTGACCACTTGCGCAATGTAGCCGCTTACAGGTGTTCTTCAACATAAATGCGTAAAACTACGTCACAATGCTGTAGACACCTTCGGGAATACAGAGAAAGAGTAATCTTGTTGATAGCCCATTCACTGCTCAATAGGGACGCATAGGAATGCAGCGCTTTCAAAACATGAGGCACTTCCGGGTTGGATTATAACATCAGTTCTGTTATACTCACAGACAATATTTTTACAGTTTTGGAAACTTTAGAGTTTTTTCTATCCTAAGCTGTCAATTATATGCATATTCTAGCATCTTGTCCTGACAAAATATCCCGTTTACTACGGGAACATTTTCTTTTCCAAAAATGAAAATACTGCCCCCTAGTCACAACTCTGCCTAGAAGGCCAGCATCTTGGGGGTCGCCTCTTCACTGTTGATGTTGAGACTGGTGTTTTGCGGGTACTATTTAATGAAGCTGCCAGTTGACGACTTGTAAGGTGTCTGTTTCTCAAACTAGACACTAATGTACTGTACTCCTCTTGCTTAGTTGTGCACCTGGGCCTCCCACTCCTCTTTCTATTCTGGTTAGAGCCAGTTTAAGCTGTTCTGTGAAGGGAGTAGTACACAGCGTTGTACGAGGTCTTCCGTTTCTTGGCAATTTCTCACATGGAATAGCCTTCATTTCTCAGAACAAGAATAGACTGACGAGTTTCAGAGTTCAGAGTTCTTTGTTTCTGGCCATTTTGAGCCTGTAATCAAACCCACAAATGCTGACACTCCAGATACTCAACAAGTCTAAAGAAGGCCAGTTTGATTGCTTCTTTAATTAGAACAACAGTTTTCAGCTGTGCTAACATAATTGCAAACATAATTGGGTTTTCTAATGATCAATTAGCCTTTTAAAATTATAAACTTGGATAAGCTAACACAACATGCCATTGGAACACAGTGATGGTTGCTGATAATGGGCCTCTGTACGCCTATGTAGATAACAAAATCAGCCGTTTCCAGCTACAATAGTCATTTACAACATTAACAATGTCTACACTGTATTTCCGATCAATTTGATGTTATTTTAATGGACAAAAAAAATGTGATTTTCTTTCAAAAATAAGGACATTTCTAAGTGACCCCAAACTTTTCAGTGGTAGTGTGTATATGATGATGTGTATATCCTAAAGTTACCTGCATGAGATCAGCTACAGCCAGGTTCATCATGAACACCACTCCTCTCTTGGTCTCCCTGACGTATGCCTGGAACACCCAAAGAGCCAGGACATTACCCAGAAGGCCCGGGGCCAAGATGACGCTGTAAACAACTGCGTAAACATGATGTTGGTAGCGCCGCAAGTCATCAATGCTACTACCACAGCTTTGATTGGACAGGCTCATCTTAACCCTGCCCACCGGGAACAGCCACTGGTCAGGATGTGGCTGGCCAATGGTGAGGCTTGTTCAGAGCAGTGGAGGTCTCAGTGTGGTCAGGGTTCTGAGTGCAGGTCTATTTATATGTCCAGGAGTATTCAGGTCTGTGCGTCCATTCAAGTCTGCCCAGGTGTGTCCACACTGTTCTTCATAGCTGTAGGTATATAGTCTGACCATCTCAGATCACCCTGAGCAGCACTAACAGACCAAAAGCAGGGTCAGTCTGTGTGTGACTGTCCTCTTCTTTCAGTCCAAGTCTCAGTATTAGGGCCCCTGAAAGACAGACAGTAAAGTAAAGGTAGTCAGTAGTTGTTTGGGTCCCTGGAAAGTAACCAACTAGCGCAGAGAAACACAATATTATGTATACATGTTTTCAGAGGAAAATATCAGAAGAGAATGCAGTTTGAGACAATTTCACACAGCCACACCTCAACCTCACAACAAGTACAGCAGGACCATGTTTGTCCCCAACCTCACAACAAGTACAGCAGGACCATGTTTGTCCCCAACCTCACAACAAGTACAGCAGGACCGTGTTTGTCTCCAACCTCACAACAAGTAGAGCAGGACAGTGTTTGTCCCCAACCTCACAACAAGTACAGCAGGACTGTGTTTGTCGCCAACATCACAAGTACAGCAGGACTGTGCTTGTCCCCAACCTCACAACAAGTACAGTAGGACTGTGTTTGTCCCCAACCTCACAACAAGTACAGTAGGACTGTGTTTGTCCCCAACCTCACAACAAGTACAGTAGGACTGTGTTTGTCCCCAACCTGCTTGTCCCCAACCTACCTACCCCTACCCCGGTCAACATCAATGCACCCCCCACAGCAGCACTCACCTAAGCCTTCCCATTTCTCCTTCTCCCAAATCCGTTCAGCTGATGTTCTGAAAGAGCTGCAAAATCTGGACCCCTACAAATCAGCCGGGCTAGACAATCTGGACCCTTTTTTTCTAAAATTATCTGCCAAAATTGTTGCCACCTCTATTACTAGCCTGTTCAACCTCTCTTTCGTGTCATCTGAGATTCCCAAAGATTGGAAAGCACCTGCGGTCATCCCCCTCTACAAAGGGGGGACACTCTTGACCCAAACTGCTACAGACCTATATCTATCCTACCATGCCTCATTGGCAGACTCGACAGCCTTGGTTTCTCAAATGATTGCCTCGCCTGGTTCACCAACTACTTCTCTGATAGAGTTCAGTGTGTCAAATCGGAGGGTCTGCTGTCTGGACCTCTGGCAGTCTCTATGGGGGTGCCACAGGGTTCAATTCTTGGATCGACTCTCTTCTCTGTATACATCAATGAGGTCGCTCTTGCTGCTGGTGAGTCTCTGATCCACCTCTACGCAGATGACACCATTCTGTATACTTCTGGCCCTTCTTTGGACACTGTGTTAACAACCCTCCAGGCAAGCTTCAATGCCATACAACTCTCCTTCTGTGGCCTCCAATTGCTCTAAAATAAAAGTAAAACTAAATGCATGCTCTTCAACCGATCGCTACCTGCACCTGCCCTCCTGTCCAACATCACTACTCTGGACGGCTCTGACTTAGAATACGTGGACAACTACAAATACCTAGGTGTCTGGTTAGACTGTAAACTCTCCTTCCAGACCCATATCAAACATCTCCAATCCAAAGTTAAATCTAGAATTGGCTTCCTATTTCGCAACAAAGCATCCTTCACTCATGCTGCCAAACATACCCTTGTAAAACTGACCATCCTACCAATCCTCGACTTTGGCGATGTCATTTACAAAATAGCCTCCAATACCCTACTCAACAAATTGGATGCAGTCTATCACAGTGCAATCCGTTTTGTCACCAAAGCCCCATGTACTACCCACCATTGCGACCTGTACGCTCTCGTTGGCTGGCCCTCGCTTCATACTCGTCGCCAAACCCACTGGCTCCATGTCATCTACAAGACCCTGCTAGGTAAAGTCCCCCCTTATCTCAGCTCGCTGGTCACCATAGCATCTCCCACCTGTAGCACACGCTCCAGCAGGTATATCTCTCTAGTCACCCCAAAACCAATTCTTTCTTTGGCCGCCTCTCCTTCCAGTTCTCTGCTACCAATGACTGGATGATGATAATGATAACTAGGCTATATACACAGGGTACCAGTACTGAGTAATGATAACTAGTCTATATACACAGAGTACCAGTACTGAGTAATGATAACTAGGCTATATACACAGGGTACCAGTACTGAGTAATGATAACTAGTCTATATACACATGGTACCAGTACTGAGTAGTGATAACTAGGCTATATACACAGGGTACCAGTACTGAGTAATGATAACTAGTCTATATAAACAGAGTACCAGTACTGAGTAATGAAAACTAGGCTATATACACAGGGTGCCAGTACTGAGTAATGATAAATAGGCTATATACATGGGGTACCAGTTATGAGTAGTGATAACTAGGCTATATACACAGGGTACCAGTACTGAGTAGTGATAACTAGGCTATATACACAGGGTACCAGTACTGGGTAATGATAACTAGGCTATACACACAGGGTACCAGTACTGAGTAATGATAACTAGGCTATATACACAGGGTACCAGTACTGAGTAGTGATAACTAGGCTATATACACAGGGCTACCAGTACTGAGTAATGATAACTAGTCTATATACACAGGGTACCAGTACTGAGTAATGATAACTAGGCTATATACACCGGGTACCAGTACTGAGTAATGATAACTAGGCTATATACACACGGTACCAGTACTGAGTAATGATAAGTAGGCTATATACACAGGGTACCAGTACTAGGTAATGATAACTAGTCTATATACCTAGGGTACCAGTACGGAGTAATGATAACTAGTCTATATACACATGGTACCAGTACTGAGTAATGATAACTAGTCTATATACACAGAGTACCAGTACTGAGTAATGATACCTAGGCTATATACACAGGGTACCAGTACTGAGTAATGATAACTAGGTTATATACACATTGTAGCAGTACTGAGTAATGATAACTAGGCTATATACACAGGGTGCCTGTACTGAGTAATGATAACTAGTCTATATACACAGGGTACCAGTTATGAGTAGTGATAACTAGGCTATATACACAGGGTACCAGTACTGAGTAGTGATAACTAGTCTATATACACAGAGTACCAGTACTGAGTAATGATAACTAGGCTATACACACAGGGTACCAGTACTGAGTAATGATAACTAGGCTATATACACAGGGTACCAGTACTGAGTAGTGATAACTAGGCTATATACACAGGGTACCAGTACTGAGTAATGATAACTAGTCTATATACACAGGGTACCAGTACTGAGTAATGATAACTAGGCTATATACACCGGGT
Source organism: Oncorhynchus kisutch (assembly GCF_002021735.2). NCBI lineage: Eukaryota > Metazoa > Chordata > Actinopteri > Salmoniformes > Salmonidae > Oncorhynchus > Oncorhynchus kisutch. The sequence continues at coordinate 67,945,479 of NC_034192.2, forward strand.
ACCAGTACTGAGTAATGATAACTAGGCTATATACACACGGTACCAGTACTGAGTAATGATAAGTAGGCTATATACACAGGGTACCAGTACTAGGTAATGATAACTAGTCCATATACCTAGGGTACCAGTACGGAGTAATGATAACTAGTCTATATACACATGGTACCAGTACTGAGTAATGATAACTAGGGGTGTCCTCGGATGGGGCCACAGTGTCTCCTGACCCCTCCTGTCTCAGCCTCCAGTATTTATGCTGCAGTAGTTTATGTGTCGGGGGGCTGGGGTCAGTTTGTTATATCTGGAGTACTTCTCCTGTCCTATTCGGTGTCCTGTGTGAATCTAAGTGTGCGTTCTCTAATTCTCTCCTTCTCTCTTTCTTTCTCTCTCTCGGAGGACCTGAGCCCTAGGACCATGCCCCAGGACTACCTGACATGATGACTCCTTGCTGTCCCCAGTCCACCTGGCCATGCTGCTGTTCCAGTTTCAACTGACCTGAGCCCTAGGACCATGCCCCAGGACTACCTGACATGATGACTCCTTGCTGTCCCCAGTCTACCTGGCCATGCTGCTGCTCCAGTTTCAACTTCCACCTGACTGTGCTGCTGCTCTAGTTTCAACTGTTCTGCCTTATTATTATTCGACCATGCTGGTCATTTATGAACATTGAACATCTTGACCATGTTCTGTTATAATCTCCACCCGGCACAGCCAGAAGAGGACTGGCCACCCCACATAGCCTGGTTCCTCTCTAGGTTTCTTCCTAGGTATTGGCCTTTCTAGGGAGTTTTTCCTAGCCACCGTGCTTCTCCACCTGCATTGCTTGCTGTTTGGGGTTTTAGGCTGGGTTTCTGTACAGCACTTTGAGATATCAGCTGATGTACGAAGGGCTATATAAATAAATTTGATTTGATTTGATATATACACAGGGTACCAGTACTGAGTAATGATAACTAGGTTATATACACATTGTAGCAGTACTGAGTAATGATAACTAGGCTATATACACAGGGTGCCTGTACTGAGTAATGATAACTAGGCTATATACACAGGGTACCAGTACTGAGTAATGATAACTAGGTTATATACACATTGTAGCAGTACTGAGTAATGATAACTAGGCTATATACACAGGGTGCCTGTACTGAGTAATGATAACTAGTCTATATACACAGGGTACCAGTACTGAGTAGTGATAACTAGGCTATATACACAGGGTACCAGTACTGAGTAATGATAACTAGTCTATATACACAGAGTACCAGTACTGAGTAATGATAACTAGGCTATACACACAGGGTACCAGTACTGAGTAATGATAACTAGGCTATATACACAGGGTACCAGTACTGAGTAGTGATAACTAGGCTATATACACATGGTACCAGTACTGAGTAATGATACTTTGTCTATATACACATGGTACCAGTACTGAGTAATGATAACTAGTCTATATACACAGACTACCAGTACTGAGTAATGATAACTAGGCTATATACACAGGGTACCAGTACTGAGTAATGATAACTAGGCTATATACACAGGGTACCAGTACTGAGTAGTGATAACTAGTATATATACACAGCGTACCAGTACTGAGTAATGATAACTAGGTTATATACACATTGTAGCAGTACTGCGTAATGATATCTAGTCTATATACACAGGGTACCAGTACTGAGTAGTGATAACTTTGCTATATACACAGGGTACCAGTACTGAGTAATGATAACTAGGTTATATACACATTGTAGCAGTACTGAGTAGTGATTACTAGGCTATATACACAGGGTACCAGTACTGAGTAATGATAACTAGTCTATATACACAGAGTACCAGTACTGAGTAATGAAAACGAGGTTATATACACAGGGTACCAGTACTGAGTAATGATAACTAGGCTATATACACATGGTACCAGTACTGAGTAATGATACGTAGGCTATATACACAGGGTACCAGTACTAGGTAATGATAACTAGTCTATATACCTAGGGTACCAGTACGGAGTAATGATAACTAGTCTATATACACATGGTACCAGTACTGAGTAATGATAACTAGTCTATATACACAGAGTACCAGTACTGAGTAATGATACCTAGGCTATATACACAGGGTACCAGTACTGAGTAATGATAACTAGGTTATATACACATTGTAGCAGTACTGAGTAATGATAACTAGGCTATATACACAGGGTACCTGTACTGAGTAATGATAACTAGTCTATATACACAGGGTACCAGTACGGAGTAATGATAACTAGTCTAAATACACAGGGAACCAGTACTGAGTAATGATAAATAGTCTATATACAAAGGGTACCAGTACTGAGTAATGATAACTAGGCTATATATACAGGGTACCAGTACTGAGTAATGATAACTAGGCTATATACACAGGGTACCAGTACTGAGTAATGATAACTAGGTTATATACACATTGTAGCAGTACTGAGTAATGATAACTAGGCTATATACACAGGGTACCTGTACTGAGTAATGATAACTAGTCTATATACACAGGGTACCAGTACTGAGTAGTGATTACTAGGCTATATACACAGGGTACCAGTACTGAGTAATGATAACTAGTCTATATACACAGAGTACCAGTACTGAGTAATGAAAACGAGGTTATATACACAGGGTACCAGTACTGAGTAATGATAACTAGGCTATATACACACGGTACCAGTACTGAGTAATGATAAGTAGGCTATATACACAGGGTACCAGTACTAGGTAATGATAACTAGTCTATATACCTAGGGTACCAGTACGGAGAAATGATAACTAGTCTATATACACATGGTACCAGTACTGAGTAATGATAACTAGTCTATATACACAGAGTACCAGTACTGAGTAATGATACCTAGGCTATATACACAGGGTACCAGTACTGAGTAATGATAACTAGGTTATATACACATTGTAGCAGTACTGAGTAATGATAACTAGGCTATATACACAGGGTACCTGTACTGAGTAATGATAACTAGTCTATATACACAGGGTACCAGTACGGAGTAATGATAACTAGTCTAAATACACAGGGAACCAGTACTGAGTAATGATAAATAGTCTATATACAAAGGGTACCAGTACTGAGTAATGATAACTAGGCTATATATACAGGGTACCAGTACTGAGTAATGATAACTAGGCTATATACACAGGGTACCAGTACTGAGTAATGATAACTAGGTTATATACACATTGTAGCAGTACTGAGTAATTATAACTAGGCTATATACACAGGGTGCCTGTGCTGAGTAATGATAACTAGTCTATATACACAGGGTACCAGTACTGAGTAGTGACAACTAGGCGATATACACAGGGTACCAGTACTGAGTAATGATAACTAGTCTATATACACAGAGTACCAGTACTGAGTAATGATAACTAGGTTATATACACATTGTAGCAGTACTGAGTAATAATAACTAGGCTATATACACAGGGTACCTGTACTGAGTAATGATAACTAGTCTATATACACATTGTACCTGTACTGAGTAGTGATAACTAGGTTATATACACATTGTAGCAGTACTGAGTAATGATAACTAGGCTATATACACAGGGTGCCTCTACTGAGTAGTGAAAACTAGGCTATATACACAGGGTACCTGTACTGAGTAATGATAACTAGTCTATATACACATTGTACCAGTACTGAGTAGTGATAACTAGGCTATATACACAGGGTACCAGTACTGAGTAATGATAACTAGTCTATATACACATTGTACCAGTACTGAGTAGTGATAACTAGGCTATATACACAGGGTACCAGTACTGAGTAATGATAACTAGGTTATATAAACATTGTAGCAGTACTGAGTAATGATAACTAGGCTATATACACAGGGTACCTGTACTGAGTAATGATAACTAGTCTATATACCTAGGGTACCAGTACGGAGTAATGATAACTAGTCTATATACACATGGTACCAGTACTGAGTAATGATAACTAGTCTATATACACAGAGTACCAGTACTGAGTAATGATACCTAGGCTATATACACAGGGTACCAGTACTGAGTAATGATAACTAGGTTATATACACATTGTAGCAGTACTGAGTAATGATAACTAGGCTATATACACAGGGTGCCTGTACTGAGTAATGATAACTAGTCTATATACACAGGGTACCAGTTATGAGTAGTGATAACTAGGCTATATACACAGGGTACCAGTACTGAGTAGTGATAACTAGTCTATATACACAGAGTACCAGTACTGAGTAATGATAACTAGGCTATACACACAGGGTACCAGTACTGAGTAATGATAACTAGGCTATATACACAGGGTACCAGTACTGAGTAGTGATAACTAGGCTATATACACAGGGTACCAGTACTGAGTAATGATAACTAGTCTATATACACAGGGTACCAGTACTGAGTAATGATAACTAGGCTATATACACCGGGTACCAGTACTGAGTAATGATAACTAGGCTATATACACACGGTACCAGTACTGAGTAATGATAAGTAGGCTATATACACAGGGTACCAGTACTAGGTAATGATAACTAGTCCATATACCTAGGGTACCAGTACGGAGTAATGATAACTAGTCTATATACACATGGTACCAGTACTGAGTAATGATAACTAGGGGTGTCCTCGGATGGGGCCACAGTGTCTCCTGACCCCTCCTGTCTCAGCCTCCAGTATTTATGCTGCAGTAGTTTATGTGTCGGGGGGCTGGGGTCAGTTTGTTATATCTGGAGTACTTCTCCTGTCCTATTCGGTGTCCTGTGTGAATCTAAGTGTGCGTTCTCTAATTCTCTCCTTCTCTCTTTCTTTCTCTCTCTCGGAGGACCTGAGCCCTAGGACCATGCCCCAGGACTACCTGACATGATGACTCCTTGCTGTCCCCAGTCCACCTGGCCATGCTGCTGTTCCAGTTTCAACTGACCTGAGCCCTAGGACCATGCCCCAGGACTACCTGACATGATGACTCCTTGCTGTCCCCAGTCTACCTGGCCATGCTGCTGCTCCAGTTTCAACTTCCACCTGACTGTGCTGCTGCTCTAGTTTCAACTGTTCTGCCTTATTATTATTCGACCATGCTGGTCATTTATGAACATTGAACATCTTGACCATGTTCTGTTATAATCTCCACCCGGCACAGCCAGAAGAGGACTGGCCACCCCACATAGCCTGGTTCCTCTCTAGGTTTCTTCCTAGGTATTGGCCTTTCTAGGGAGTTTTTCCTAGCCACCGTGCTTCTCCACCTGCATTGCTTGCTGTTTGGGGTTTTAGGCTGGGTTTCTGTACAGCACTTTGAGATATCAGCTGATGTACGAAGGGCTATATAAATAAATTTGATTTGATTTGATATATACACAGGGTACCAGTACTGAGTAATGATAACTAGGTTATATACACATTGTAGCAGTACTGAGTAATGATAACTAGGCTATATACACAGGGTGCCTGTACTGAGTAATGATAACTAGGCTATATACACAGGGTACCAGTACTGAGTAATGATAACTAGGTTATATACACATTGTAGCAGTACTGAGTAATGATAACTAGGCTATATACACAGGGTGCCTGTACTGAGTAATGATAACTAGTCTATATACACAGGGTACCAGTACTGAGTAGTGATAACTAGGCTATATACACAGGGTACCAGTACTGAGTAATGATAACTAGTCTATATACACAGAGTACCAGTACTGAGTAATGATAACTAGGCTATACACACAGGGTACCAGTACTGAGTAATGATAACTAGGCTATATACACAGGGTACCAGTACTGAGTAGTGATAACTAGGCTATATACACATGGTACCAGTACTGAGTAATGATACTTTGTCTATATACACATGGTACCAGTACTGAGTAATGATAACTAGTCTATATACACAGACTACCAGTACTGAGTAATGATAACTAGGCTATATACACAGGGTACCAGTACTGAGTAATGATAACTAGGCTATATACACAGGGTACCAGTACTGAGTAGTGATAACTAGTATATATACACAGCGTACCAGTACTGAGTAATGATAACTAGGTTATATACACATTGTAGCAGTACTGCGTAATGATATCTAGTCTATATACACAGGGTACCAGTACTGAGTAGTGATAACTTTGCTATATACACAGGGTACCAGTACTGAGTAATGATAACTAGGTTATATACACATTGTAGCAGTACTGAGTAGTGATTACTAGGCTATATACACAGGGTACCAGTACTGAGTAATGATAACTAGTCTATATACACAGAGTACCAGTACTGAGTAATGAAACGAGGTTACCAGTACTGAGTATACTGAGTAATAAAACGAGGTTATATACACAGGGTACCAGTACTGAGTAAGGATAACTAGGGCTATATTAACACATGGTACCAGTACTGAGTAATTGGATAAGTAGGCTATATACACAGGGGTACCAGTACTAGGTAATGATAACTAGTCTATTAGACCTAGGGGTACCAGTACGGAGTAAATGATAACTAGTCTATAGACACATGGTACCAGTACTGAGTAATGATAACTAGTCTATATACACAGAGTACCAGTACTGAGTATGATACCCTAGGCTATATACCACAGGGTAACAAGTACGGAGTAATGATAACTAGGTTATAATACACATTGTAGCAGTACTGAGTAATGATAACTAGGCGAGATACACAGGGTACCTGTACTGAGTAATGATAACTAGTCTATATACACAGGGTACCAGTACGGAGTAATGATAACTAGTCTAAATACACAGGGAACCAGTACTGAGTAATGATAAATAGTCTATATACAAAGGGTACCAGTACTGAGTAATGATAACTAGGCTATATATACAGGGTACCAGTACTGAGTAATGATAACTAGGCTATATACACAGGGTACCAGTACTGAGTAATGATAACTAGGTTATATACACATTGTAGCAGTACTGAGTAATTATAACTAGGCTATATACACAGGGTGCCTGTGCTGAGTAATGATAACTAGTCTATATACACAGGGTACCAGTACTGAGTAGTGACAACTAGGCGATATACACAGGGTACCAGTACTGAGTAATGATAACTAGTCTATATACACAGAGTACCAGTACTGAGTAATGATAACTAGGTTATATACACATTGTAGCAGTACTGAGTAATAATAACTAGGCTATATACACAGGGTACCTGTACTGAGTAATGATAACTAGTCTATATACACATTGTACCTGTACTGAGTAGTGATAACTAGGTTATATACACATTGTAGCAGTACTGAGTAATGATAACTAGGCTATATACACAGGGTGCCTCTACTGAGTAGTGAAAACTAGGCTATATACACAGGGTACCTGTACTGAGTAATGATAACTAGTCTATATACACATTGTACCAGTACTGAGTAGTGATAACTAGGCTATATACACAGGGTACCAGTACTGAGTAATGATAACTAGTCTATATACACATTGTACCAGTACTGAGTAGTGATAACTAGGCTATATACACAGGGTACCAGTACTGAGTAATGATAACTAGGTTATATAAACATTGTAGCAGTACTGAGTAATGATAACTAGGCTATATACACAGGGTACCTGTACTGAGTAATGATAACTAGTCTATACACACAGGGTACCAGTACTGAGTAATGATAACTAGTCTAAATACACAGGGAACCAGTACTTAGTAATGATAACTAGTCTATATACACATGGTACCAGTACTGAGTAATGATAAATAGTCTATATACAAAGGGTACCAGTACTGAGTAATGATAACTAGGCTATATACACAGGGTACCAGTACTGAGTAATGATAACTAGGCTATATACACAGGGTACCAGTACTGAGTAATGATAACTAGGTTATATACACATTGTAGCAGTACTGAGTAATGATAACTAGGGTATATACACAGGGTGCCTGTACTGAGTAATGATAACTAGTCTATATACACAGGGTACCAGTACTGAGTAGTGATAACTAGGCTATATACACAGGGTACCAGTACTGAGTAATGATAACTAGTCTATATACACAGAGTACCAGTACTGAGTAATGATAACTAGGCTATACACACAGGGTACCAGTACTGAGTAATGATAACTAGGCTATATACACAGGGTACCAGTACTGAGTAGTGATAACTAGGCTATATACACAGGGTACCAGTACTGGGTAATGATAACTAGTCTATATACCTAGGGTACCAGTACTGAGTAATGATAACTAGTCTATATACACAGTGTACCAGTACTGAGTAATGATAATTAGTCTATATACACAGGGTACCAGTACTGAGTAATGATAACTAGGCTATATACACAGGGTACCAGTACTGAGTAGTGATAACTAGTATATATACACAGCGTACCAGTACTGAGTAATGATAACTAGGTTATATACACATTGTAGCAGTACTGCGTAATGATATCTAGTCTATATACACAGGGTACCAGTACTGAGTAGTGATAACTATGCTATATACACAGGGTATCAGTACTGAGTAATGATAACTAGGTTATATACACATTGTAGCAGTACTGAGTAATGATAACTAGGCTATACACACAGGGTACCAGTACTGAGTAATGATAACTAGGCTATATACACAGGGTACCAGTACTGAGTAGTGATAACTAGGCTATATACACAGGGTACCAGTACTGGGTAATGATAACTAGTCTATATACCTGGGGTACCAGTACTGAGTAATGATAACTAGGCTATATACACAGGGTACCTGTACTGAGTAATGTAAACTAGTCTATATACACAGGGTACCAGTACTGAGTAGTGATTACTAGGCTATATACACAGGGTACCAGTACTGAGTAATGATAAGTAGGCTATATACACAGGGTACCAGTACTAGGTGATGATAACTAGGCTATATACACACGGTACCAGTACTGAGTAATGATAAGTAGGCTATATACACATGGTACCAGTACTGAGTAATGATAACTAGTCTATATACACAGAGTACCAGTACTGAGTAATGATACCTAGGCTATATACACAGGGTACCAGTACTGAGTAATGATAACTAGGTTATATACACATTGTAGCAGTACTGAGTAATGATAACTAGGCTATATACACAGGGTGCCTGTACTGAGTAATGATAACTAGTCTATATACACAGAGTACCAGTACTGAGTAATGATAACTAGGCTATATACACAGGGTACCAGTACTGAGTAATGATAACTAGGTTATATACACAGGGTACCAGTACTGAGTAGTGATAACTAGGCTATATACACAGGGTACCAGTACTGAGTAATGATAACTAGTCTATATACACAGAGTACCAGTACTGAGTAATGATAACTAGGCTATACACACAGGGTACCAGTACTGAGTAATGATAACTAGGCTATATACACAGGGTACCAGTACTGAGTAGTGATAACTAGGCTATATACACAGGGTACCAGTACTGGGTAATGATAACTAGTCTATATACCTAGGGTACCAGTACTGAGTAATGATAACTAGTCTATATACACATGGTACCAGTACTGAGTAATGATACTTTGTCTATATACACAGGGTACCAGTACTGAGTAATGATAACTAGTCTATATACACAGAGTACCAGTACTGAGTAATGATAACTAGGCTATATACACAGGGTACCAGTACTGAGTAATGATAACTAGGCTATATACACAGGGTACCCGTACTGAGTAATGATAACTAGGCTATATACACAGGGTACCAGTACTGAGTAATGATAACTAGGTTATATACACAGGGTACCAGTACTGAGTAATGATAACTAGGTTATATACACAGGGTAATGGTACTGAGTAATGATAACTAGTCTATATACACAGGGTACCAGTACTGAGTAATGATAACTAGGTTATATACACATTGTAGCAGTACTGAGTAATGATAACTAGGCTATATACAAATGGTGCCTGTACTGAGTAGTGAAAACTAGGCTATATACACAGGGTACCTGTACTGAGTAATGATAACTAGTCTATATACACATTGTACCAGTACTGAGTAGTGATAACTAGGCTATATACACAGGGTACCAGTACTGAGTAATGATAACTAGTCTATATGCACAGAGTACCAGTACTGAGTAATGATAACTAGGCTATATACACAGGGTACCAGTACTGAGTAATGATAACTAGGCTATATACACAGGGTACCAGTACTGAGTAATGATAACTAGGTTATATACACAGGGTACCAGTACTGAGTAATGATAACTAGGTTTTATACACATGGTACCAGTACTGAGTAATGATAAATAGTCTATATACACAGGATACCAGTACTGAGTAATGATAACTAGGCTATATACACAGGGTACCAGTACTGAGTAGTGATAACTAGTATATATACACAGCGTACCAGTACTGAGTAATGATAACTAGGTTATATACACATTGTAGCAGTACTGCGTAATGATATCTAGTCTATATACACAGGGTACCAGTACTGAGTAGTGATAACTTTGCTATATACACAGGGTACCAGTACTGAGTAATGATAACTAGGTTATATACACATTGTAGCAGTACTGAGTAATGATAACTAGTCTATATACACAGGGTACCTGTACTGAGTAATGATAACTAGTCTATATACACAGGGTACCAGTACTGAGTAGTGATTACTAGGCTATATACACAGGGTACCAGTACTGAGTAATGATAACTAGTCTATATACACAGAGTACCAGTACTGAGTAATGAAAACGAGGTTATATACACAGGGTACCAGTACTGAGTAATGATAACTAGGCTATATACACACGGTACCAGTACTGAGTAATGATAAGTAGGCTATATACACAGGGTACCAGTACTAGGTAATGATAACTAGTCTATATACACAGAGTACCAGTACTGAGTAATGATACCTAGGCTATATACACAGGGTACCAGTACTGAGTAATGATAACTAGGTTATATACACATTGTAGCAGTACTGAGTAATGATAACTAGGCTATATACACAGGGTACCTGTACTGAGTAATGATAACTAGTCTATATACACAGGGTACCAGTACGGAGTAATGATAACTAGTCTAAATACACAGGGAACCAGTACTGAGTAATGATAAATAGTCTATATACAAAGGGTACCAGTACTGAGTAATGATAACTAGGCTATATATACAGGGTACCAGTACTGAGTAATGATAACTAGGCTATATACACAGGGTACCAGTACTGAGTAATGATAACTAGTCTAAATACACAGGGAACCAGTACTTAGTAATGATAACTAGTCTATATACACATGGTACCAGTACTGAGTAATGATAAATAGTCTATATACAAAGGGTACCAGTACTGAGCAATGATAACTAGGCTATATACACAGGGTACCAGTACTGAGTAATGATAACTAGGCTATATACACAGGGTACCAGTACTGAGTAATGATAACTAGGTTATATACACATTGTAGCAATACTGAGTAATGATAACTAGGGTATATACACAGGGTGCCTGTACTGAGTAATGATAACTAGTCTATATACACAGGGTACCAGTACTGAGTAGTGATAACTAGGCTATATACACAGGGTACCAGTACTGAGTAATGATAACTAGTCTATATACACAGAGTACCAGTACTGAGTAATGATAACTAGGCTATACACACAGGGTACCAGTACTGAGTAATGATAACTAGGCTATATACACAGGGTACCAGTACTGAGTAGTGATAACTAGGCTATATACACAGGGTACCAGTACTGGGTAATGATAACTAGTCTATATACCTAGGGTACCAGTACTGAGTAATGATAACTAGTCTATATACACAGGGTACCAGTACTGAGTAATGATAATTAGTCTATATACACAGGGTACCAGTACTGAGTAATGATAACTAGTCTATATAAACATGGTACCAGTACTGAGTAATGATAACTAGTATATATACACAGCGTACCAGTACTGAGTAATGATAACTAGGTTATATACACATTGTAGCAGTACTGCGTAATGATATCTAGTCTATATACACAGGGTACCAGTACTGAGTAGTGATAACTATGCTATATACACAGGGTATCAGTACTGAGTAATGATAACTAGGTTATATACACATTGTAGCAGTACTGAGTAATGATAACTAGGCTATATACACAGGGTACCTGTACTGAGTAATGTAAACTAGTCTATATACACAGGGTACCAGTACTGAGTAGTGATTACTAGGCTATATACACAGGGTACCAGTACTGAGTAATGATAAGTAGGCTATATACACAGGGTACCAGTACTAGGTAATGATAACTAGGCTATATACACACGGTACCAGTACTGAGTAATGATAAGTAGGCTATATACACAGGGTACCAGTACTAGGTAATGATAACTAGTCTATATACACATGGTACCAGTACTGAGTAATGATAACTAGTCTATATACACAGAGTACCAGTACTGAGTAATGATACCTAGGCTATATACACAGGGTACCAGTACTGAGTAATGATAACTAGGTTATATACACATTGTAGCAGTACTGAGTAATGATAACTAGGCTATATACACAGGGTGCCTGTACTGAGTAATGATAACTACTCTATATACACAGGGTACCAGTACTGAGTAGTGATAACTAGGCTATATACACAGGGTACCAGTACTGAGTAATGATAACTAGTCTATATACACAGAGTACCAGTACTGAGTAATGATAACTAGGCTATACACACAGGGTACCAGTACTGAGTAATGATAACTAGGCTATATACACAGGGTACCAGTACTGGGTAATGATAACTAGTCTATATACCTAGGGTACCAGTACTGAGTAATGATAACTAGTCTATATACACAGGGTACCAGTACTGAGTAATGATAATTAGTCTATATACACAGGGTACCAGTACTGAGTAATGTAAACTAGTCTATATACACAGGGTACCAGTACTGAGTAGTGATTACTAGGCTATATACACAGGGTACCAGTACTGAGTAATGATAAGTAGGCTATATACACAGGGTACCAGTACTAGGTAATGATAACTAGGCTATATACACACGGTACCAGTACTGAGTAATGATAAGTAGGCTATATACACAGGGTACCAGTACTAGGTAATGATAACTAGTCTATATACCTAGGGTACCAGTACTGAGTAATGATAACTAGTCTATATACACAGAGTACCAGTACTGAGTAATGATACCTAGGCTATATACACAGGGTACCAGTACTGAGTAATGATAACTAGGTTATATACACATTGTAGCAGTACTGAGTAATGATAACTAGGCTATATACACAGGGTGCCTGTACTGAGTAATGATAACTAGTCTATATACACAGGGTACCAGTACTGAGTAGTGATAACTAGGCTATATACACAGGGTACCAGTACTGAGTAATGATAACTAGTCTATATACACAGAGTACCAGTACTGAGTAATGATAACTAGGCTATACACACAGGGTACCAGTACTGAGTAATGATAACTAGGCTATATACACAGGGTACCAGTACTGAGTAGTGATAACTAGGCTATATACACAGGGTACCAGTACTGGGTAATGATAACTAGTCTATATACCTAGGGTACCAGTACTGAGTAATGATAACTAGTCTATATACACATGGTACCAGTACTGAGTAATGATACTTTGTCTATATACACAGGGTACCAGTACTTAGTAATGATAACTAGTCTATATACACAGAGTACCAGTACTGAGTAATGATAACTAGGCTATATACACAGGGTACCAGTACTGAGTAATGATAACTAGGCTATATACACAGGGTACCAGTACTGAGTAATGATAACTAGGCTATATACACAGGGTACCAGTACTGAGTAATGATAACTAGGTTATATACACAGGGTACCAGTACTGAGTAATGATAACTAGGTTATATACACAGGGTAATGGTACTGAGTAATGATAACTAGTCTATATACACAGGGTACCAGTACTGAGTAATGATAACTAGGTTATATACACATTGTAGCAGTACTGAGTAATGATAACTAGGCTATATACACATGGTGCCTGTACTGAGTAGTGAAAACTAGGCTATATACACAGGGTACCTGTGCTGAGTAATGATAACTAGTCTATATACACATTGTACCAGTACTGAGTAGTGATAACTAGGCTATATACACAGGGTACCAGTACTGAGTAATGATAACTAGTCTATATGCACAGAGTACCAGTACTGAGTAATGATAACTAGGCTATATACACAGGGTACCAGTACTGAGTAATGATAACTAGGCTATATACACAGGGTACCAGTACTGAGTAATGATAACTAGGTTATATACACAGGGTACCAGTACTGAGTAATGATAACTAGGTTTTATACACATGGTACCAGTACTGAGTAATGATAAATAGTCTATATACACAGGATACCAGTACTGAGTAATGATAACTAGGCTATATACACAGGGTACCAGTACTGAGTAGTGATAACTAGTATATATACACAGCGTACCAGTACTGAGTAATGATAACTAGGTTATATACACATTGTAGCAGTACTGCGTAATGATATCTAGTCTATATACACAGGGTACCAGTACTGAGTAGTGATAACTTTGCTATATACACAGGGTACCAGTACTGAGTAATGATAACTAGGTTATATACACATTGTAGCAGTACTGAGTAATGATAACTAGGCTATATACACAGGGTACCTGTACTGAGTAATGATAACTAGTCTATATACACAGGGTACCAGTACTGAGTAGTGATTACTAGGCTATATACACAGGGTACCAGTACTGAGTAATGATAACTAGTCTATATACACAGAGTACCAGTACTGAGTAATGAAAACGAGGTTATATACACAGGGTACCAGTACTGAGTAATGATAACTAGGCTATATACACACGGTACCAGTACTGAGTAATGATAAGTAGGCTATATACACAGGGTACCAGTACTAGGTAATGATAACTAGTCTATATACCTAGGGTACCAGTACGGAGTAATGATAACTAGTCTATATACACATGGTACCAGTACTGAGTAATGATAACTAGTCTATATACACAGAGTACCAGTACTGAGTAATGATACCTAGGCTATATACACAGGGTACCAGTACTGAGTAATGATAACTAGGTTATATACACATTGTAGCAGTACTGAGTAATGATAACTAGGCTATATACACAGGGTACCTGTACTGAGTAATGATAACTAGTCTATATACACAGGGTACCAGTACGGAGTAATGATAACTAGTCTAAATACACAGGGAACCAGTACTGAGTAATGATAAATAGTCTATATACAAAGGGTACCAGTACTGAGTAATGATAACTAGGCTATATATACAGGGTACCAGTACTGAGTAATGATAACTAGGCTATATACACAGGGTACCAGTACTGAGTAATGATAACTAGTCTAAATACACAGGGAACCAGTACTTAGTAATGATAACTAGTCTATATACACATGGTACCAGTACTGAGTAATGATAAATAGTCTATATACAAAGGGTACCAGTACTGAGCAATGATAACTAGGCTATATACCCAGGGTACCAGTACTGAGTAATGATAACTAGGCTATATACACAGGGTACCAGTACTGAGTAATGATAACTAGGTTATATACACATTGTAGCAATACTGAGTAATGATAACTAGGGTATATACACAGGGTGCCTGTACTGAGTAATGATAACTAGTCTATATACACAGGGTACCAGTACTGAGTAGTGAAAACTAGGCTATATACACAGGGTACCAGTACTGAGTAATGATGACTAGTCTATATACACAGAGTACCAGTACTGAGTAATGATAACTAGGCTATACACACAGGGTACCAGTACTGAGTAATGATAACTAGGCTATATACACAGGGTACCAGTATTGAGTAGTGATAACTAGGCTATATACACAGGGTACCAGTACTGGGTAATGATAACTAGTCTATATACCTAGGGTACCAGTACTGAGTAATGATAACTAGTCTATATACACAGGGTACCAGTACTGAGTAATGATAATTAGTCTATATACACAGGGTACCAGTACTGAGTAATGATAACTAGTCTATATAAACATGGTACCAGTACTGAGTAATGATAAATAGTCTATATACACAGGATACCAGTACTGAGTAATGATAACTAGGCTATATACACAGGGTACCAGTACTGAGTAGTGATAACTAGTATATATACACAGCGTACCAGTACTGAGTAATGATAACTAGGTTATATACACATTGTAGCAGTACTGCGTAATGATATCTAGTCTATATACACAGGGTACCAGTACTGAGTAGTGATAACTATGCTATATACACAGGGTATCAGTACTGAGTAATGATAACTAGGTTATATACACATTGTAGCAGTACTGAGTAATGATAACTAGGCTATATACACAGGGTACCTGTACTGAGTAATGTAAACTAGTCTATATACACAGGGTACCAGTACTGAGTAGTGATTACTAGGCTATATACACAGGGTACCAGTACTGAGTAATGATAAGTAGGCTATATACACAGGGTACCAGTACTAGGTAATGATAACTAGGCTATATACACACGGTACCAGTACTGAGTAATGATAACTAGTCTATATACACAGAGTACCAGTACTGAGTAATGATACCTAGGCTATATACACAGGGTACCAGTACTGAGTAATGATAACTAGGTTATATACACATTGTAGCAGTACTGAGTAATGATAACTAGGCTATATACACAGGGTGCCTGTACTGAGTAATGATAACGAGTCTATATACACAGGGTACCAGTACTGAGTAGTGATAACTAGGCTATATACACAGGGTACCAGTACTGAGTAATGATAACTAGTCTATATACACAGAGTACCAGTACTGAGTAATGATAACTAGGCTATACACACAGGGTACCAGTACTGAGTAATGATAACTAGGCTATATACACAGGGTACCAGTACTGGGTAATGATAACTAGTCTATATACCTAGGGTACCAGTACTGAGTAATGATAACTAGTCTATATACACAGGGTACCAGTACTGAGTAATGATAATTAGTCTATATACACAGGGTACCAGTACTGAGTAATGTAAACTAGTCTATATACACAGGGTACCAGTACTGAGTAGTGATTACTAGGCTATATACACAGGGTACCAGTACTGAGTAATGATAAGTAGGCTATATACACAGGGTACCAGTACTAGGTAATGATAACTAGGCTATATACACACGGTACCAGTACTGAGTAATGATAAGTAGGCTATATACACAGGGTACCAGTACTAGGTAATGATAACTAGTCTATATACCTAGGGTACCAGTACTGAGTAATGATAACTAGTCTATATACACATGGTACCAGTACTGAGTAATGATACCTAGGCTATATACACAGGGTACCAGTACTGAGTAATGATAACTAGGTTATATACACATTGTAGCAGTACTGAGTAATGATAACTAGGCTATATACACAGGGTGCCTGTACTGAGTAATGATAACTAGTCTATATACACAGGGTACCAGTACTGAGTAGTGATAACTAGGCTATATACACAGGGTACCAGTACTGAGTAATGATAACTAGTCTATATACACAGAGTACCAGTACTGAGTAATGATAACTAGGCTATACACACAGGGTACCAGTACTGAGTAATGATAACTAGGCTATATACACAGGGTACCAGTACTGAGTAGTGATAACTAGGCTATATACACAGGGTACCAGTACTGGGTAATGATAACTAGTCTATATACCTAGGGTACCAGTACTGAGTAATGATAACTAGTCTATATACACAGGGTACCAGTACTGAGTAATGATAATTAGTCTATATACACAGGGTACCAGTACTGAGTAATGATAACTAGTCTATATACACAGAGTACCAGTACTGAGTAATGATAACTAGGCTATATACACAGGGTACCAGTACTGAGTAATGATAACTAGGCTATATACACAGGGTACCAGTACTGAGTAATGATAACTAGGCTATATACACAGGGTACCAGTACTGAGTAATGATAACTAGGTTATATACACAGGGTACCAGTACTGAGTAATGATAACTAGGTTATATACACAGGGTAACGGTACTGAGTAATGATAACTAGTCTATATACACAGGGTACCAGTACTGAGTAATGATACCTAGGTTATATACACATTGTAGCAGTACTGAGTAATGATAACTAGGCTATATACACATGGTGCCTGTACTGAGTAGTGAAAACTAGGCTATATACACAGGGTACCTGTACTGAGTAATGATAACTAGTCTATATACACATTGTACCAGTACTGAGTAGTGATAACTAGGCTATATACACAGGGTACCAGTACTGAGTAATGATAACTAGTCTATATGCACAGAGTACCAGTACTGAGTAATGATAACTAGGCTATATACACAGGGTACCAGTACTGAGTAATGATAACTAGGCTATATACACAGGGTACCAGTACTGAGTAATGATAACTAGGTTATATACAAAGGGTACCAATACTGAGTAATGATAACTAGGTTATATACACAGGGTACCAGTACTGAGTAATGATAACTAGTCTATATACACAGGGTACCAGTACTGAGTAATGATAACTAGTCTATATACACATGGTACCAGTACTGAGTAATGATAAATAGTCTATATACACAGGATACCAGTACTGAGTAATGATAACTAGGCTATATACACAGGGTACCAGTACTGAGTAGTGATAACTAGTATATATACACAGTGTACCAGTACTGAGTAATGATAACTAGGTTATATAAACATTGTAGCAGTACTGCGTAATGATATCTAGTCTATATACACAGGGTACCAGTACTGAGTAGTGATAACTTTGCTATATACACAGGGTACCAGTACTGAGTAATGATAACTAGGTTATATACACATTGTAGCAGTACTGAGTAATGATAACTAGGCTATATACACAGGGTACCTGTACTGAGTAATGATAACTAGTCTATATACACAGGGTACCAGTACTGAGTAGTGATTACTAGGCTATATACACAGGGTACCAGTACTGAGTAATGATAACTAGTCTATATACACAGAGTACCAGTACTGAGTAATGAAAACGAGGTTATATACACAGGGTACCAGTACTGAGTAATGATAACTAGGCTATATACACACGGTACCAGTACTGAGTAATGATAAGTAGGCTATATACACAGGGTACCAGTACTAGGTAATGATAACTAGTCTATATACCTAGGGTACCAGTACGGAGTAATGATAACTAGTCTATATACACATGGTACCAGTACTGAGTAATGATAACTAGTCTATATACACAGAGTACCAGTACTGAGTAATGATACCTAGGCTATATACACAGGGTACCAGTACTGAGTAATGATAACTAGGTTATATACACATTGTAGCAGTACTGAGTAATGATAACTAGGCTATATACACAGGGTACCTGTACTGAGTAATGATAACTAGTCTATATACACAGGGTACCAGTACGGAGTAATGATAACTAGTCTAAATACACAGGGAACCAGTACTGAGTAATGATAAATAGTCTATATACAAAGGGTACCAGTACTGAGTAATGATAACTAGGCTATATATACAGGGTACCAGTACTGAGTAATGATAACTAGGCTATATACACAGGGTACCAGTACTGAGTAATGATAACTAGGTTATATACACATTGTAGCAGTACTGAGTAATGATAACTAGGCTATATACACAGGGTGCCTGTACTGAGTAATGATAACTAGTCTATATACACAGGGTACCAGTACTGAGTAGTGACAACTAGGCGATATACACAGGGTACCAGTACTGAGTAATGATAACTAGTCTATATACACAGAGTACCAGTACTGAGTGATGATAACTAGGTTATATACACATTGTAGCAGTACTGAGTAATAATAACTAGGCTATATACACAGGGTACCTGTACTGAGTAATGATAACTAGTCTATATACACATTGTACCAGTACTGAGTAGTGATAACTAGGTTATATACACATTGTAGCAGTACTGAGTAATGATAACTAGGCTATATACACAGGGTGCCTGTACTGAGTAGTGAAAACTAGGCTATATACACAGGGTACCTGTACTGAGTAATGATAACTAGTCTATATACACATTGTACCAGTACTGAGTAGTGATAACTAGGCTATATACACAGGGTACCAGTACTGAGTAATGATAACTAGTCTATATACACATTGTACCAGTACTGAGTAGTGATAACTAGGCTATATACACAGGGTACCAGTACTGAGTAATGATAACTAGGTTATATAAACATTGTAGCAGTACTGAGTAATGATAACTAGGCTATATACACAGGGTACCTGTACTGAGTAATGACAACTAGTCTATACACACAGGGTACCAGTACTGAGTAATGATAACTAGTCTAAATACACAGGGAACCAGTACTTAGTAATGATAACTAGTCTATATACACATGGTACCAGTACTGAGTAATGATAAATCGTCTATATACAAAGGGTACCAGTACTGAGCAATGATAACTAGGCTATATACACAGGGTACCAGTACTGAGTAATGATAACTAGGCTATATACACAGGGTACCAGTACTGAGTAATGATAACTAGGTTATATACACATTGTAGCAATACTGAGTAATGATAACTAGGGTATATACACAGGGTGCCTGTACTGAGTAATGATAACTAGTCTATATACACAGGGTACCAGTAATGAGTAGTGATAACTAGGCTATATACACAGGGTACCAGTACTGAGTAATGATAACTAGTCTATACACAGAGTACCAGTACTGAGTAATGATAACTAGGCTATACACACAGGGTACCAGTACTGAGTAATGATAACTAGGCTATATACACAGGGTACCAGTACTGAGTAGTGATAACTAGGCTATATACACAGGGTACCAGTACTGGGTAATGATAACTAGTCTATATACCTAGGGTACCAGTACTGAGTAATGATAACTAGTCTATATACACAGGGTACCAGTACTGAGTAATGATAATTAGTCTATATACACAGGGTACCAGTACTGAGTAATGATAACTAGTCTATATACACAGAGTACCAGTACTGAGTAATGATAACTAGGCTATATACACAGGGTACCAGTACTGAGTAATGATAACTAGGCTATATACACAGGGTACCTGTACTGAGTAATGTAAACTAGTCTATATACACAGGGTACCAGTACTGAGTAGTGATTACTAGGCTATATACACAGGGTACCAGTACTGAGTAATGATAAGTAGGCTATATACACAGGGTACCAGTACTAGGTAATGATAACTAGGCTATATACACACGGTACCAGTACTGAGTAATGATAAGTAGGCTATATACACAGGGTACCAGTACTAGGTAATGATAACTAGTCTATATACCTAGGGTACCAGTACGGAGTAATGATAACTAGTCTATATACACATGGTACCAGTACTGAGTAATGATAACTAGTCTATATACACAGAGTACCAGTACTGAGTAATGATACCTAGGCTATATACACAGGGTACCAGTACTGAGTAATGATAACTAGGTTATATACACATTGTAGCAGTACTGAGTAATGATAACTAGGCTATATACACAGGGTGCCTGTACTGAGTAATGATAACTAGTCTATATACACAGGGTACCAGTACTGAGTAGTGATAACTAGGCTATATACACAGGGTACCAGTACTGAGTAATGATAACTAGTCTATATACACAGAGTACCAGTACTGAGTAATGATAACTAGGCTATACACACAGGGTACCAGTACTGAGTAATGATAACTAGGCTATATACACAGGGTACCAGTACTGAGTAGTGATAACTAGGCTATATACACAGGGTACCAGTACTGGGTAATGATAACTAGTCTATATACCTAGGGTACCAGTACTGAGTAATGATAACTAGGTTATATACACATTGTAGCAGTACTGAGTAATGATAACTAGGCTATATACACAGGGTGCCTGTACTGAGTAATGATAACTAGTCTATATACACAGGGTACCAGTACTGAGTAGTGACAACTAGGCGATATACACAGGGTACCAGTACTGAGTAATGATAACTAGTCTATATACACAGAGTACCAGTACTGAGTAATGATAACTAGGTTATATACACATTGTAGCAGTACTGAGTAATAATAACTAGGCTATATACACATTGTACCAGTACTGAGTAGTGATAACTAGGTTATATACACATTGTAGCAGTACTGAGTAATGATAACTAGGCTATATACACAGGGTGCCTGTACTGAGTAGTGAAAACTAGGCTATATACACAGGGTACCTGTACTGAGTAATGATAACTAGTCTATATACACATTGTACCAGTACTGAGTAGTGATAACTAGGCTATATACACAGGGTACCAGTACTGAGTAATGATAACTAGTCTATATGCACAGAGTACCAGTACTGAGTAATGATAACCAGGTTATATACACAGGGTACCAGTACTGAGTAATGATAACTAGGTTATATACACAGGGTACCAGTACTGAGTAATGATAACTAGGTTATATACACAGGGTACCAGTACTGAGTAATGATAACTAGGTTATATACACAGGGTACCAGTACTGAGTAATGATAACTAGGTTATATACACAGGGTACCAGTACTGAGTAATGATAACTAGTCTATATACACATGGTACCAGTACTGAGTAATGATAACTAGGCTATATACACAGGGTACCAGCACTGAGTAATGTTAACTAGTCTATATACACAGAGTACCAGTACTGAGTAATGATACCTAGGCTATATACACAGGGTACCAGTACTGAGTAATGATAACTAGGATATATACACATTGTAGCAGTACTTAGTAATGATAACTAGGCTATATACACAGGGTACCTGTACTGAGTAATGATAACTCGTCTATATACACAGGGTTCCAGTACCGAGTAGTGATAACTAGGCTATATACACAGGGTACCAGTACTGAGTAGTGATAGCTAGGCTATATACACAGGGTTCCAGTACTGAGTAGTGATAACTAGGCTATATACACAGGGTACCAGTACTGAGTAGTGATAACTAGGCTATATACACAGGGTACCAGTACTGAGTAGTGATAACTAGGCTATATACACAGATTACCAGTACTGAGTAGTGATAACTAGTCTATATACACAGGGTACCAGTACTGAGTAGTGATAACTAGGCTATATACACAGGGTTCCAGTACTGAGTAGTGATAACTAGGCTATATACACAGGGTACCAGTACTGAGTAGTGATAACTAGGCTATATACACAGGGTACCAGTACTGAGTAGTGATAACTAGGCTATATACACAGGGTACCAGTACTGAGTAGTGATAACTAGGCTATATACACAGGGTTCCAGTACCACAGTAGCATGTTTAAAGTCACATGCTACACTGAAATACCTTTATTCTAGGCTGTAACCCCAATAATGCAGTAATCAATATCAATAATATTAAAAATATCAAGGTAGAACAAAACACAGGAGAAATAAAGATAAATAAGAGAACAGGAGAAAGTAAGAGTCTATATACTCTATATGTTCAGTTCCAGGGTCAGTTCTAATGCGATATTAACAATGTGCAGAATCTATATACTGTATACGGTCAGTTCCAGGGTCAGTTCTAATACCATATTAACAACGTGCAGAATCTATATACTGTATAGGGTCAGTACCAGGGTCAGTTCTAATACCATATTAACAATGTGCAGAATCTATATACTGTATAGGGTCAGTTCTAATACCATATTAACAATGTACAGGGATACTGGAGAGATAGAAGTAGATACTCTATGTGTAGGCGTAAGGTGACTAGACAACAGGATATATGATAAACAGAGTGGCAGCAGTGTAAATTATGATTGTATGTGAGTGTGTGTGTGTGTGTGAGTCATTATAAATATGCATGCATGTTATGTGTGTGTTGAAGTGTCAGTGTGCGTGAGTGTGTAGAGTCCTGTCACTGTGCATGGAAATTATATACATGGGTCAACTCAGATAGTCAGTGTAGCTATTCAGCTATTTGCTGTCTGATGGCTTATGCCTGCTGGTGGTAGACTTGGCAGTCCAGTACCACTTGCCACGAGGATGCAGAGAGAACAGTCTATGTCTTGGGTGGCTGGAGTCTTTAACGGGCCTTCCTTACTCCGCCTGATACAGAGGTCCTGGATGTCAGGGAGCTCGGCCCCAGTGATGTACTGGGCTGTCTGCACCACCCTCTGTAGTGCCATGCGATGACGCCAGGGTTCGCGGCCATGACGCAAGCCCAAAAGACACCCCACATTTTTGGGGAGGGGGTGCACATGGGGTGGTCGGCGATGCTGAGGGGTGAGTCAGAGACCGAGGAGGACTATTGCGATAGATTGAGCGAGGAGTGGTTGAGGAAGTTGAGTTGAGGAGAGTGATGAGAGTGATGAGAGAGAGCTGTTGGTTTGGCTGGAGAGGCAAGACAGTCGCCCTGAGGAGTGTGTTAGCCGTCCGATGCCACCTGTGCCAGCTCTCCGCACTCGCTTTGAGGAGAGTGTCATCGCTCCGGTACAATGTGTGCCGGCTATACGCTCCAGGTCTCCAGTACGTCTCCACAGCCCGGTCCGTCCTGTGCCTGCTCCTCGCACTCTCTCTCAAGTGCGTCTTCCCAGTCAGGAACGTCATGTGCCTGCTCCTCGCACTTTCCATGAAGTGCGTGTCCTAGTCCAGTATGTCCTGTTCCTTCTCCCCGCACTCCCCCTGAAGTGAGTGTCACCAGTCCTGTGCCACCTGTAGCGGCCCCACGCATCAGGCCTTCAGTGCGCCTCCCCAGTCCAGTACGTCCTGTTCCTTCTCCCCGCACTCCCCCTGAAGTGAGTGTCACCAGTCCTGTGCCACCTGTAGCGGCCCCACGCATCAGGCCTTCAGTGCGCCTCCCCAGTCCAGTACGTCCTGTGCCTCCTCCCTGCACTCGCCCTGAAGTGCGTGTCACTAGAACGGTGCCACCTGTACCGGCCCCACGCATCAGGCCTCTAGTGCGCCTCCCCAGTCCGGTGCGTCCTGTGCCTGCTACTTGTGCTCGCCCTGAGGTGCGTGTCACCAGTCCGGTATCACCAGTACCGGCCCCACGCACCAGGCTTCCTGCGACAATCCCCAGTCCAGGGCTTTCGGCGACAGTTCCCAGTCCAGAGCTTCCATCGACAGTTCCCAGTCCAGAGCTTCCGGCGACAGTTCCCAGTCAAGAGCTTCTGGCGACAGTTCCCAGTCAAGAGCTTCCGGCAACGTTTCACAGTCCAGAACCTCCAACGACGGTCTACGGTCCTGAACCTCCAGAGATGGTCAACAGTCCGGAACGTACTGTGACGATAAATGGTCCAGAACCTCCAGCTCCATGGCAGGAGCTTTCCTCTGCGCCGATGTCCAGTCCAGGCACGGCGTCCAGTCCAGCTCCAAGGCCGGAGTCTTCCTCTGCACAGGTGGCCAATCCAGGCACGGCGTCCAGTCCAGCTCCAAGACAGGTGTCTTCCTCTGCGCCGATGTCCAGTCCGAACACGGCATCCAGTCCAGCTCCATTGCAGGAGCCCTTCTCTGCCATGATGCCCAGTCTAGACACGGCTTCTAGTCTTTTTCTGCACCTAGGTCCAGCCCGGAAACAGTGTTCAGCCTGGGTCCATGGCTGGATCTGCAGGATGACCAGGTTCTTTGTCCCGCACCAGAGCCGCCACCAACACTAGACACCCCCCTAACCCTCCCTTTTGGTTTCAGGTTTTGCGGCCGGAGTACGCACCTTTGGGAGGGGGGGGGGGTTACTGTCAGGTCCTGACCATAGAGAGCCTTTATTTTCTATGGTGGAGTAGGTCAGGGCGTGACTGGGGGGTTAGTCTAGTTTATATTTTCTATGTGGGGTTTTAGGTTGTTTTTTCTATGTTGGGGTTTTGGTATGATTCCCAATTAGAGGCATCTGGCTATTGTTGTCTCTAATTGGAGATCATACTAAAGTAGCATTCTTTCCACCTGTGGGTTATGGGATATTGTTTATGTTTTGAGTAAGTGTTCTGTAGCACCTCTGTTGTCACGATTTGTTGTTTCGTTTGTTTGTTTATTGTTTATGTTGCTAAGTTTCACTATTAAATATTATGTGGAACTCAACATACGTCCGTCTATACAAACGTTCGTGACAAACACTGTCCAGACTACTGTCATCTCTCCCCCCTCTATAATTGGCCAGTTATCTAGCCAATGTCTATCGGTCTGTCTGACCTCTGTCTATTCTCCACATAAGTCATGAACATTTCTCAAATATTTGCACAAATACTCCCCTCTGTCCTCGTCCACTCTGCTCCCCTCTCCTTTAACCATGTTCCCTGTCCCAGCTCCTCTCTTCCCTGCTTCTCACATCTCTAATAATCTCAGAGCATTTCTCCCTCTCTCTCTCTCTCTCTCTCTCTCTCTCTCTCTCTCTCTCTCTCTCTCTCTCCTCTCTCTGCTGCTCTCTCGCTCTCTCTTTCTCTCCTCTCCTCTGGTGACCTTCGACCCAGTGCGTGGTGGAACTGATTCAGCATTTCTGGGATTTAAACCCACAATGCTCAAAACAAGAGCATGCTGCTTAGTCCACTGCAACACAGCAGTTTACACAATTCTAGCAAGAAGGGAGACTGAATGGAAACAGCACATTTAAAAAAAATATTTATGGGTTAGGGTTTATGCTTTCCTCAAACCATAGCCATAACCTTAACCACTCTAAATGAATACCTAAACCTAACCACTCTCATATCATATCTAAACTTATCCACTCTGAATTAATACCTAACCTTAACCACTCTCATTTTATACCAAACTTATCCACTCTGAATTAATACCTAACCTTAACCACTCTCATTTTATACCTAAACTTATCCACTCTGAATTAATACCTAAACTTATCCACTCTGAATTAATACCTAAACTTACAAACTCTGAATGAATAACTAAACGTAACCACTGAATTAATTCCTTAACTTAACCACTCTGAATACCTAAACCTAAGTCTGAATAAATACCTTCACGTAACCACTCTGAATTCATACCTAAACCTAAGTCTGAATTAATACCTTCACTTAACCACTCTGAATTCATACCTTAACCTAAGTCTGAATTAATACCTTCACGTAACCACTCTGAATTCATACCTAAACCTAAGTCTGAATTAATACCTAAACTTAACCCTTTAATATTTTTCTGTTTTAACTCTGTAACCACATGGAATTAATGGGTCAAAATGCATTTTCGTCCAATCACGTCAAATCCCAAAGTGTAACTATAAGATCAGCTTGGGATTCAAACATGTAACTTTTGGAATCAAAGGTAAATGCTTTCTCCCAAATGTCATCCCTGTCCACAACACTCTAGCAAAACCGAAACCTACATGAAGGTAATAGCGTTCACTGTTTCCCCTAGTGGCCGGTTTCCACTTCATCGTCTGACGTCCTCAGACATGGATGGACGTCGAATACTGACTTGTATCATGGGTGACCTGGCACACACACACACACCCCTGTACTGAGTGGAAACTCTTCCCCCTGACTCATCTCTCTGAAGACTAGTGATGTCTGTCTGTTGGCCCTGCCTGGACCAACTACTGCCAAGTGTGTGTGTGTGTGTGTGTGTGTGTGTGTGT